>NW_024882850.1:0-170784 GCF_019059575.1 Amphibalanus amphitrite | reverse complement strand
CAGATCAAAGCTATCTGTCTTAGTTTGGGCGCGAGACCGGCTAAAGCAAAGCGCTGCACGTTTGACCAAAAAGTGCGAAAATTTTGCATTGATGACGTCATTTGACCTTGAAGATGTTGACCTAGGATCACCAAATTTGCACCACAAAGAGTTCTTATGCGGGCCTACCCACCCCCCAAGTTTCGTGTTTCTAGCATTTCTGGGAGCCGAGATAGCAGGGGGGCAGAATATGCCCCCCCTCGAGGGCGCGTAATTCTCAGACCCTCTCCAGGGGACGTGTTAATGACCTCTGGTGACCTGACCTCTGACCTGAACAAAAAAGTGACCGAAGTGATTTCTTCCTTATTTTTGACGCTCTTCGAACGCCGCCTTTCCGGTATCGCTACGTGGCCCAGGAGCCGAGTTAGAAGGGGGGGGGGGGTGTTCAAACACTCCCCCAGCAGGGCGTGGAAATCCAGGACCCCCAGCGGGGCGCGGGTTAAAGATCGTGTTGCATATCAGCCGATCTGTATATCGTCTAGCCGAACAAAACTAAGGTGTTTTAAACTTTACTCTATCATGCCTCTCCCAAAAGTTATTTACGAAAAAGTTAGATACAATTCCCCACCAAAGATGACCTCAGCTGCTAAAAGAGGTGTCACACGTGCCATTTTTCGGTTCTGTTGTGTGTCGTGCTAACTTAGGTATAATTTGGTGTTTGAAATTATTGAGAATGACGTTCGTTCAAAAGAGACACCTTTTAATTTTCTTCCATTGACCTACAAGAGAGGATGCAAAATTGACCTGTCCTTAGGTCATCTGGTCACCGATTTTTGCCGCTTTTTTTGTAAAAAAAAGCGGCGTGAAGCTCACCGTTTTCGTTTGTTTGTTTGTTTCTTATTGATATTCAGGGGAAAATAGGGTGCGGGTTAAAAATGGTAAAGTCGGTATATCACATCCAATTGCCGCTTCCTACCCCCCCCCCCCCGCTCAACCAGCTATGGCTAGACTCCTGCAATCTGCACCTATGCGCCCACAATGTTCTAGCCGTTTCTACGCCCATGACAGACGCTGCAGTTATTGAAAATCGAAGGTGGAGTGCGCACGTGCGCGCGCGCGGCACAATCTCCCTTCTCACTCTTGTGGAGGGTTAGGCCTATGAGTACCTAGTAGCATGCCAAATTTCAACACTATCGGCGCAGACGTTCCAAGGCTGTAGCATTGTATTTTTTTCGACACCCCTCACTCTGCACGTGCCACGTGCTAAATTTGGTACCCACATGGTTCGGGGTATGCTCCATTCGTGGCAAAGGGATGTAGCTCCCCATCAATGAAAGCCACTTGTCAATCAGACATGTGGTTGCAAAGTTATAAGCTGTCAATTAGCGTCGTTTGGCCGGGTCGGGCTGCTAATACTTACATTTTTCCACTAAACCACAAAGGACTCGCTCGCACTTCGCGCTCGCTCGTAATTATCATTCTTTGTATATTATATAATATTTATCAATATTTTTTAAATTCATAAAGTCAATTTGTTATTGTAATCTTGCATACATCTCTATCTTTCGCAGGTAGACCGTTCGTCGTTTCTGCAAAGATGTCTCAAAAAGAACAGTTCTATAAACTGGTTCACGAAACCAAAATATCTTCAAACTCTGCTTTGATTACCGATGAAAAGTACGAGATTATAAAGGAAGAACTGCAGGGAATCAGCAAAGGCGCAAAACCGTCGGGCACCGCGAAACGCTATCGCATCTGGCAGAAGTACAGGCTAGTCAAGTTCGGATCAATTGAAAAGGTTGTAGATAAGAAAAGTGCAAAAGAAATCGTGCGGGAATCAGATTTGTTTGATGTGATTAATGAACTCCATTCTTTGACTGGGCATTGCGGAAGAGACAAGACGCTTATGGAAGTTCAAAAGCACTATGCAAGCGTCAGCAGAAAAGTCGTCTGGGCATTCCTCTCAACTTGCCAAACGTGCGAGCAGAAAAAGCCTAGGCCTGGCCAGAAGGTAGTGACTAAGCCTATTCTCAGCAACGACATGAACTCCAGAGCCCAGGTTGATCTAATAGACTGGACGAGTGAAAGCTCAAAGGGATTCAGATACATTTTAACATATCAAGACCACCTAACCAAGTTTGTCGTTTTGCGGCCCTTAAAATCAAAAAGGGCGGAAGAGGTGGTATTTCATCTCATCGACATATTCTGCCTGTTTGGGGCTCCAAACATCTTGCAGGTAAAGTAGCTTTGTCATATTGTATTTTTTTACCGATATATAGGTGAAAGCAATCATGAACGTTCTCTGTTTTTATTTTTTCTCTGTTTTTAAGTGCAAAAACAGTTTATCTCACCCTCATTGAATGTTAAGGGAATTTCATCATTAAGACCCTACATTTTGTCTATGGTCTGCATCTGTACTATACTATCATGTATTACCGGTTGTTTTAATATATTCCATCTCATCAGCAGCAGCAGCCAGCATGCGCTTATTCGTAAAATATGTACGGCTCTCCAAGATATTAGGGTGGGGTTGGCCGCTTCAGTCTTTAGAAAATTACTTGGATATGAGCGAACATGCACTGGTCGTTCTTTTGCGCATTATAGCAGATGCTGGAGTTGATATAACTGACTTGATTAGAAGAAAACCAGAGACATACATAGTTTCAGATTAACCCTCGCACTTGTAGGGGGGTCGGATGACCCCCCCCCCATGGTTTTTCGCGAATAACTCGCGTAAAACGCGGCGGATCGCCGCGAAACTTACAGTACCCTCGCGTTGATCAATCTGACACGTACTGTGGAAATTTCAAGTCGATGTCATGTCAGGTCATCAAGTCATGACGTCATATGTCAGGTCATGTTTGGACGAAATCGGCAGGTTTTGCGATCTGTCGCACGATGGTGCGCGTTCTTGCTTCCCAGCGCATGAGTATGCATTCTATGAGAGTTTATTGGTGTTTATGGATGTCTAGACATCGCATACAGTTGACTCAAGGTCAAGGTCACGCAAGGTCACGCTTGTTAGGAGCATCTTCTAGGTCAATTTAGTCGCTTCAATTAGCTGTTTTTTTTTTTGCGAGTTTGAGCGTCAGGATGATTGCTTAGAGGTGAATGGATGTCAGATTCGAGCTCAGCGCCTATGAATACACTATAGTTGACCCGCCATGTGTCAAGGTCATCCGTGGTCATCCGAGGTCATCTGAGGTCACTGACCTAGGATTACCTTTGATGACCTTTTCACCTAAGGTCAAGATTAGGGTAATTTGAACTGTTCTAAGTCACTTTTACAATGATTCGCTCGTGATTCATGAAGGTAACTGCACAACCACTGTGTGAAACATCGCAATAAAAACATGAAAGTAGTTCAGATAAAGGCTAAGATTGCGTTAAAAATTCGTTAAAACAGAAAACCTAAATGTGTTTCAGAGCGACAACGGACGCGAGTTTCGCAACAAAGTAATAAAGCAGTGCACAGCCATGTGGCCATCGCTCCAGCTCGTTCGTGGACGACCTCGCCATTCGCAGTCCCAGGTGAGCGATTGATAGGTATAAGCCAGATTGGCTATTCACCAATATACGAATTTAGATTTGGTATAGAATTAGCTTGTTGTTCCTACATGGATTTTTGAAGTCTTTAAAATAGATATTCATATTGAATTGATCGTGTGCATGTTTGTGCTGGGGTTTATGGACGGACGCTAAAGCGCAAATAGGCTATCAAGCGCCCTTATTTGATTGCTCAAAAAGTGACTATTCAATATCAATGCCTGCGCAAATAAATAGAAGTGGAAAGAACATGAATAAATAAATCGAGAGTTAAAAGAGGTCAATGCAAACTGTACCATGTAATATTCGCCGCCATGTGCATGCTTGACTTTCTCATGTACGGATATAGTAATATTTATTCCGCCCGGGGCTGGGAAAATGCATTTTATTTACCAAGGTTTTTTTTGCGGAAGTACCGAGTGCCGGCAGGCACGAGGTCTGTAGCAAAAAATTCGAGGTGAATAAATTAAGCATTTTCCCATCCCAAAGGGTGGGAAGATAGTTACTACATGCCGTTAATTGCTACTTTCATCTTGAATATTCTCTTAAAAATTGTCTGGGAAAATCAAAATGACCGTGGTCAAGAACCTTTTCCCAAATACCTTAAACATTAGCCGTGAGCGGTCCGGAAGCTTTTCCCAAAATCACGTGCTAATGTTAAAGGGATATCTCGGCATGTGGTAAATTGACACATTTAATGTTTCCAGGGATCTGTCGAAAGGGCGAATCGGCTGGTTCAGGAAAAGCTTCGGTGCTGGCTTGCCGATAACCCGGAAAGTAATTGGCCCGAGGGACTACGCTTTGTTCAGTGGATGATAAACACGCAGGTATATAGCCTTCATCTGTATTAGTTACAAAAAATATTTGAAATTTTCCTCATTCGTTTAAAACATATGTTTTGAAGAAAAAAAATATTTCCAATCATTAGCTGTAATTTAAGTCAAAGCGGGAGAAGTGTAAAGTATTAGCTGGTTACGCTTAACTGCACAGTCTCGTAATTTTGTGTGAACATTCTGTTGTTAATATCTTGAATATGTTCTGACTGTTTCAGAAGAACGACGGGATTGGAACTGCTCCCTACAAAGCGATGTTCGGTGTTGAGCCCCACATGGGCCTGAGGGACACGCAGCTCAGAGGAGCGCCCGCCAGACTGTTGAGGACTGAGCAGGAGCTGGCGGATATGCTGGGACTGGTGGCTGATGGAAGTCGCCAGACGGCCACAGATGCAGGACTGGACAGTCAATCGGGCAGCAGCAGCAGCAGCGACTGGCAGCCGGCTGGCCGCGCCCATGCAGGGAGGAGAAGGAGCGGTCGTGCTGTAGTATGCAGCAGCAGCAGCAGCAGCAGCAGCAGCGACGAGGAGCCAGCTAGCTGCACTCCAGGGAGGAGCGGTCCCACAGTGGCGGTAGCCGGCAGCAGCAGCAGCGACGAGGAGCCAGCTAGCTGCACTCCAGGGAGGAGCGGTCCCACAGTGGCGGTAGCCGGCAGCAGCAGCAGCGACGAGGAGCCAGCTAGCTGCACTCCAGGGAGGAGCGGTCCCACAGTGGCGGTAGCCGGCAGCAGCAGCAGCGACGAGGAGCCAGCTAGCTGCACTCCAGGGAGGAGCGGTCCCACAGTGGCGGTAGCCGGCAGCAGCAGCAGCGACGAGGAGCCAGCTAGCTGCACTCCAGGGAGGAGCGGTCCCACAGTGGCGGTAGCCGGCAGCAGCAGCAGCGACGAGGAGCCAGCTAGCTGCACTCCAGGGAGGAGCGGTCCCACAGTGGCGGTAGCCGGCAGCAGCAGCAGCGACGAGGAGCCAGCTAGCTGCACTCCAGGGAGGAGCGGTCCCACAGTGGCGGTAGCCGGCAGCAGCAGCAGCGACGAGGAGCCAGCTAGCTGCACTCCAGGGAGGAGCGGTCCCACAGTGGCGGTAGCCGGCAGCAACAAGGGCATGCAGCAGTCACCGGTAGCTGCACAGCCTGTTAAGCGAACACTAAGAAGCAGGCGCTGCACTCACTGTTATGGGCCGGCACCTGCATCTGACGGCTTTTGCGATCTGTGTTCTCGTGCTAAGAGGGCACTTGAAGAGCGGGAGATCGCCTCGGCATCTCAGAAAAAACAGGCGAATCTCATGCTGGCTCGGACGAGGAAGGCGAAGAAGATTCTATCTGTGGGTCAAAATGTACGCATTGGCATTCCCGACGTGGACAGGGCGAGGACGCAACAGAAAAATGTTATCGGAGTGATATTGGAGGTGAGTCTGGAGTAATTTTCTTTTTGCAGCTGCTTGTACTATTGGTTGCTCTTTCTCGCCACGCTTTCTATTGCTATATTTTCAATTTTTTATTTCGATAACTTTTTACTGTGAATTAAGTATATAATATGATTTTCAATCAATATGAATATTGTTCTCAATGTTGAAACGATTTAATATCTGTAAAAATAGTTGCTTAGTTATTTTTCATCATGATTTCAAGTGTATAAGGCGCTGAAAGGACATTGTCGGTTCAATTAGATTTGATGTCAACAACAAAACGTTTTTAACACAGATCGAAACTGTAGGTGTCTGGCACTGGTCGCAATAATTATAAATCATATCAATATTATCTGCAGTAAATTAATTGCTGATGCTGTAAAAACTTTGTATCGCTCGTTGACATAGATGACCGTGTTCGCAGTGTGTCGGCGAGTCACAGTATATAATTGGCACGACGAAGGGGAAGCTGTCCGGCGTCTACGGCCCAGAAGCAGTACAACCGTGTGCCGGGCACTTCATCTCCTCCTCCGACGTCCCCGACATCTCGATCACACTTAGAGAATGTGCTCGCCTGGTCTCAGGGGGGAAGGGTCAGGGGATGTTTTCCTGCAAGTGCAGGAGGGGTGTATGTAAAGGCCGATGCAAGTGCATCAAGGCGGGCGTTACTTGTATCAGTCGCTGCCATAAAGGCGCTCACTGCAATAATAAATAGTAAGAAAGTCAGACTGTTGTTTGTGATTTGGCATGGTTTTGTTTTTGACGGAAATTATCGAATAGTTTAAAGACCACGTGCTACGGAACTTGATAACTGCGTACACAACCTCTCTTAACCTAAACACTTTCGCGTTATACAGATACCTCATATGATTAAACTTTTGATCCAATAAAATTCAAATGAGTCATAAAAATGTATCTTCGATCGCATTTATTTGCCACCCCGCGCGCCCCACAAAGGACAATCATTTTCGCACGTCTGCACACCTATTTAAATTAGGATACAAGAGGGACGATGGTAAGTACTACACACCAGCCCCCTCCCACTATAAATGGCAACGAGTTCGGAAGGAGAACCTTAGTACTATCAGATTTATTTGAAAATTCCCTAAAATTACAGAACAGCAAGTTTCTGGCCGCCTCAGATAGACTTAGCCATAAGCAAATGTCCTAATGTTAATGAATATACTCATTTTAGCACGGTAGAAAACTTTTGTGATATAGTTACTCACTTTGCCTGGGCAATTCGCGAAATGCCCAATTACGCACTTTGCCTGTGAGCACAAAGTCAGTCCATTCGCGAATTGCCTAGGCCAAGTGAAAAACCGGACTTTGCCTAGGCCATTCGCGAATTGCCGGCAGTTCGCGAATGGCCTAGGCAATTCGCGAATTGCCCAACTTCGCACTTTGCCCGTAACATATAGATCGATTTGAAATTGATCAAATTATTATAGTTAGGCCAAAGAAACTAATCCGGGTGACCAAAAATAACTGTAATCAGCCCCCGAAGATGGGGTATCCCAGAACTCGGAAACTGACGCGGAGCAAGAGGTTTCTTGAGCCGGATATTCAGAGTCTTATTGCTGATTGACACCAAATTGAAATCCCACATATTATGCATCAAAATGTTCGTTATGAAGTTGCCGACTGGTCAGTGCAAAATTTTTGGTATACTTTTTCCCTACCTAAGATTTACTGTAGCTTTTTTATGAAGGCTCTCCTACAGTGATTCTGGAATATAACTGCAAAGTTTAGGTAAGGAAACAACAGGTAGTCCCATCTAGTTCCACTCTGATTTTTTGTGAGATGAAGCAGGATTTAAATTTACACCAGGGCAACATAAAAGCTAACTGCGCATATTTGCGCAAAATTTGCAGGAGCCGCTCTTCCTACCCAACTACCGCCCGCCCCGCCCCAGTTTCCGCTCGGCCGCCGCGCCCGGCTTACGCTGACCTGTGTGGGCCTGCACGCATCCATGCGTATTGTATTGTATTGTATATTTCACAAACTTCTTCCGTGCGAACACAGCTTTTTCAGAAGTTCGAGTCATACAAAGGTTAAGAGAACTTAAAACTATAAAGACATTAAAACAATGATGACACATATAGACTCCTACCTAATCAGAACTTTCATTTGATTAATTTTGACCACTTCTATGCATCATCCTCAGACGGCTTTTGAACTGCCCGATCGACGAGCTCTGCAACACAATATTTGGCAGTGAATTCCAAGAGGTAGCGGCGCGGTACGAGAAAGTACGTTGGGTGGCGGCGAGTCTCACTCTAGGCAGGTCAAACTGCTCAGACCGGGCGAGGCGGGTGTCACGGGAGGCTGTGTCACGTCTCGGAGTAAATAACCGGCGCACCGCAATCGGGGTGTCCGGATCATGAAGCGCACGATATACACGAATACAGTCACGCTCCGAAATCATATCCTCAAAGTTCACCCAGCCAATAGACCTAAGCACGGGAGACATGTGCTCGGCTCGTCGTGCGCCAGTGACCACACGGGCTGCGAAATGCAGCAGCTTTTGTATGCGCTTCAACTGGCTGCTGCATGCACTAGCCCAGACTGGCAAACAGTACAAGATATGGCTGAATACGTGGGCTTGGATGATGGCCAGGAGCGCTTCAGTAGTGAAGTGACGTCTAAACCGATACAGCGAGACGAGAATACCCGTACACCGGCGAACTACCAGTGACACGTGGCTCTCCCATGTGAGGGATTGGTCAATGATGACACCTAATACTTTGATGTTTTTTGATGGGGTGAATTTGTGGCCAGACATTTCGAAGAAAAAGGAGGAACTTTCCTTGACGGCTTGCCGTGTGCCTAAAAGTGAAAATACCGTTTTTGAGGGGTTCATTTTTAGGGAATTTACTCTCAGCCACATTTCTATGGACTTGAGGGATTCCTCGAGGCGAATCTTGAGCAAACTCATGCTGACTTTGTCCCTTGAAGAACTGTCGAGCAGTTGGGTGTCATCAGCATAACTGATGAGCCTTCCATGGGGAAGAAAATTTCGCATTTCGTTAACCGTGAGACAAAAAAGAATCGGCCCGATAATCGATCCCTGGGGGACGCCACACGTCACTGGCAGCACAGTGGTGCCGCCGCGAACCATCTGTCTTCGATCGCTCAGGTAGCTGGCAAACCAATCAGACGAGATGCCGTACCATCCCATCTTATTGAGAAGGACGCCGTGGTCGACGCTGTCAAATGCCTTACTGAGATCGAGGGATGTTATCGATGCTAGGTGGCCTGAGTCGATCTTCTTCGAGATCCACTCGACAGCGTCGACCAGGGCGTCCTCTACACTGTGTCTGCGTCGGTAAGCATATTGTGTGTCGCTCAGTATGCCGTTATCGCATAGGTAAGCCGATTGCTGGTCGCACACCACTCGCTCACAAATCTTTGACAGTACCGACAACAATGAAATTGGTCGATAATTTTTGGCAGTGTTGATATCGCCAGACTTGTGAATCGGCACAACAAGTGCAACTTTCCATTTTAACGGGAACACGCTGGTCCTTATCGTTGCGTTAATCAGGTGGAGGAGCATTGTGCCAACCACAGGGAAACACTTCCGCACTGCATGCATAGGCACACCGTCGAGTCCCACCGCTCTGGAGCCACTCATACCCCTGATAGCTAATGACAGCTCCGGTAGTGTGACGGGCTTTAGTTTGAAAGCGGACGAGCATACGGTAATGGGACGCGGCGCACTCTGTTCTACGGCAACATGATCAGCATCGGCACGCAGCTCATCAGCGACACGAGCCCCGATCGAGGAGTACTCGTTAAACGTGTCTGCGTGTTCCGGTCCCACCGCCAATGGGCCTCCAACGCACGTCGCACTCGATCGAATGGCGAATTGCTTCAGCCGCCGCCAAAAGCCGCGATGGTCCTGGTGAGCCAGCTGATCGCAGAGAAACTCCCTGCGCGCGCCGGCGAGCCTGCTCTTCACCTGGTTGCGGAGGCGGCGGTAGATGGCGCGGTCTTCTTCCGTCCGGTACTGCAGCCAGTCCGTGTGAGCGGCGTCCCGCTCGGCCATCAGCGCCTGGAGCTCGGGGTTTTCCTTAAGCCATGGGCACCCAAGCGGTGCTGATCTCGTCCGAACTGTCGGGCAGTGACAGTCCATGACGGCGTCCCAGATGGTCATGAACTCGTCCAGTTTGGCGTCGACGCCGACAGCTTGAAACATCGGCTCCCAGTCCGCCTGCAGCATGTCTAGGCAGATGGCGCTCCAATCAGCCCGGTCCCAGCGACGTATCTCGCGGTACTCAGGCTTAAGACGGATTTTAGGCAGAGCAATTGAGCAAGTCACCGGCTGGTGGTCACCGATGGCCTCCCTTAGGACTGTGACCGATGCTCGGGTGTCCGGGAGATTGGTTATCACGTGATCAAGGATGGCAGGCGTGGGCTCTAAGTGAGTCGGTTTATCAACCAGCTGCTGCAGATTCAGCTCTCCGAGTAGAGCGCCGTACGCCGCCACTCCACGTGAGTCCGGTTTGGAAACGTCAATATTCATGTCACCGAAAAGGAACACTGGTTTGCCGGTGGCTAAAGCATCCTGGAGCTGGTCACGAAGGCTGTCGATGAACCGTGACACGGTGCTCCCCGGTGGTCTGTACAGCACCCCAATCACGGCCGACCTGCCCCGGTACGTGACCGTGAGCCAGAGCGCGTCGGTGACCGGGTCGCTGCTGTGTATATTCAGACGTTCGGTTTTGATACTGGCGCTGCACAGGATTGCCACCCCGCCGCCTCTCACAGCCGTATTTGCCTTCCGGGGGACTCTCCTGTCTGTCCGGTGCAGCGTGTAGCCATTAAAGGCTAGGTAGGAGTCAAGTACGCTGTCAGTGAGCCAAGTCTCCGACAAACACAGCAACGTAGTTGACTGGTCATTAAAAACAGATGCGCTTGAGTTTATGAATTTGGTGAAAAGCGCGTTTTATGTATGCATTTATGTATGTATTGACATCAAAAGCCTTCCACATATTGCGTGACGATTACGGCTTGCATTTAGAGAGCCTTGCTATTGACAACCATCACTCGGCTGAAGAAAGTGGAAATTGAAACCTTCGTGAATATAAGACGCTGCAAATATAGGACACCTGTCACTGACGTCGGGTTACCTTGGGCCGTCTTTTTACATTAGATCACAATTCCGGTATTTAACCCTGGCCGGACCGATTGGTTTTCTATATGGACCGGGGAGGGTATGTATGTATGTATGTATGTATTGACACCAAAAGCCTTCCACATATGGCGTGGCGATTACGGCTTAGATCCGAGTATAATGGGTAACAATCATGCGGGCAGGGGGAAGAACACTCAGCACTAGACGACAGTCATCCATCGATGGGGGTCGCGACAATAATCATATACATATGTACACAAGACAAACAATATATATATACATAAGCACAAACAGATCGTCCACCAATGGTACAACTCCCTCGCCGTTTCGCCTCTAATTGAGCTAGAGCCTCGCGGAAAAAAACGAGCGTGTGTGCCGTTATAAGACGCACGATTACTAACCGATTTTAAAGTCTTAGGTCAGCCAGTGACCTCTTAGGTCAGGTAAGTGCCACAAGGCACGGGCTCGGTTTTAGGTTAATTACTTTGCCAAAAATGGTCGCACTGCCGCGATTTTGGCATCATCGTGTCTGTCTAGCTCAGGCGCGTTGAATGCTATACTTGGTGTTCGGGTGAAGTCAACTTAAGGTGTTAACCTCGGGTCAAGGTCAGGTCGGAGCCCCTCAGGTCACGAAAATGGTTGAAGGAGGTCATATCGCATATCATTCGATTCGGCAGGTCTTCCTGAGTCCAATGGTGGCTTTCCCGACTCTCTAGCTCCATCTGATCAGGAGTTATTGACGAAAAACTTATATGGCCTTAGTGACGTCATAAATGACGTCACGCAAAGTCAACAATGCTAAAGTGAAGCACTGGACCTTGCAAGGAGTGCATGAAACCATTCCCGGTGCCCGAATAACAGCTCCCAATTTCCCTTGTTGACTTAAAGTGGTGCTAGATCCTGTATTATACTCAATTATGACGTCATAACTTAACAGATTCACGTCATATATTTAGTGCTTGACATCCAAATGATAGCTTACATATGACAGAGAAGGTATGCAAAGTTTTATGAAGTTTGCTTCACTAGTTGTGGAATAACAAGCAAAAAACTTTTGCGGAAAGGCCGCTGGCCTCTCGCTGGAGCGTTTCCGATCCGACCAGTGTGCGGCGGCGCGGCGGCCGGCGCTAGCCGTTACGCGCCGCCTGAATTGTAGACTGTGCCGGGGCGGGACGGTTCCGTCTTTACATCGCGCTCCTTACCGCTGATTATATTAGATTCGCGTCAAATTCGGTGAGAAGACTGAGAAATGTACAGGCAATCATATGGTCAAAGAATTTTGAAAATCGGCCGGTAACAACTTGAGTTATGAGCGTGTAAACACAAAATTGTGATTGCCGCGTTTCCCGCGTCGGCCGATGCCGCTTCAGCCGGCGACATCTTACCCTTAGCAGGCTTCTAACTGCCATATTTATTGTTGGATTATCTAGGAATTCACCATACATACTCACAAATGTTTGCTCTTTCGTATAGTGAAATATTTTAAGAAATTGGCCGGTAACTTTTTGAGTTATCGGCGTGTAAACGCAAAAAAGTCGCTAATATGGCCGATTTGACCACATTTGACCTCATTTGACCTTGAAGATATTGACCTAGGGTCATGAAATTCACACACAACAGAGTTCCCCATGGCCGCCACCTACCCTCCAAAGTCCAAATTCCGTCTTTCTAACTACAGTGGGAGCTGAGATCTTAGGAGGGGGCGACATCCGCCCCCCTTCCACTGGGCGTAGTACTCGCAACCCTTCCACTGCGCGTGTTAAACTTGCAGCAAAAATGTTATCCAATGATAATTGAAATCTAGGACCTATATTTTCAGTCGGTATGTTCATGATGTCCTAGGCTTTCTAAATTTTTATTCAGTTGCATAATTCCTTTCATTCTTTGGCACACTCAGCTTTGATGGGTTTTTATCGGGTCAAAAAGAATCACGAGTTGAAATGGGTCCAGAGAAAAAAACAAAACAAAATTAATGAAACTTTACTCAACAAAACATTTATATAAATATATATAGGTGCGACAATTTTGACATTGTTAAGAGGATATCGGGGAAAGATAAATGACCGTGCTTGTCAGTGTTGCAGTAGAAGGAAAGGTTTTGTATTGTCTAGATAAAACCGGAGGCGGGTGGGGCTCGAACCCATAACATCGCACTCGGCACACAGATCACCAAGCCCCAACGCCACGAGCACCTGTCGCCCTGCGCCCCTGCGCAGCTTGCTGGATAGTGTTTCGGCCAAAGCTGTTTGATAGATGTCTGACGTCTGCGAATGTCACGAGGCCAAGGCCAAAGGTAAATGAGGGAGCGGAATTAGGCTGGACCGAGGTCTAATACCCAATCATGGTCATACAAAACAGAAGTTAGTTTCAGGTCATATTTAAAAAAAAAGTTTTTATTGTTTTTCTAACTTATTTTAGCTTATAGTTTTTTAAGTCGAAACTTTACACACAAAAATGCGATACTCGTCTACTTTTGACTTGTCCTCATATCTTCTAGCGACTAAATTTGGCCTTAGTCCGATGTGACCCGTCTTACAAAAAAAAATCGCCGGCCATGACAATGATTCGCCCAAAGGCGCTCTACGCAAGAGACACCAGCCAGTCCAAAAATGGCGAACGATCTTTCTGGTGCTGGAATTATCTACAATGAAAATTTCAGGATATATCAATAATCTTAATCCTTTGAGCTACTGGACGCTCGGAGCATTCGCTAGCATTCCACTGCTAGCTGCATTACCAACATCTCTATCATTACTAACAATAGTACCTACCACAGCATCATCCCATTAACCAACATTGCATGACACATATGCATTACTTTGCGTCATAAGTGACAATAGATCAGTGGTCGGCAGGTCATTCGGGGTCGTGCCCCCTTTTTGGGCGCCAGGCAGGGCCATTACCCCCACCTACCAGAACCCATTGCTGACACAACCAAGTTTACTGAAATTCCATACCGTCCTGGAACTCTTTGGGTATTTGTGCATTTCCAATGCATCAAGTTTAAAACATGACACTTCCTCCACAAAACATTTAATGCCTATATCCCAGTAGCGGCGGACCACCTTCAATTAAGGGGGAGGGGAGGGGGGGGGGGGGCACTGCTAACTTTTGGTCCCATTCTTTCCATGCAACGCCCATAGGGCTAATGTTAAAATGCAAAAATCGAAGGGTGCACGGTGCCCCGGTGCCCTCCCCGTTCCGCCGCCTATGCTATATCCCATTTAACCCTTGTACGTATATGGCGGCGGGTGGTTTTTCGTTAAAAGCTCACGTAAAAGGCATTGGATCACGACCAAATTGTACCCTCGAGCCCATCATATTTTTTTTTACCAGCCCGGAAAATATCATGACCTGAGACCAGCTTTACCAACAGAAAAATAACCGCCTGCCGGAATTTTTGCCTCAAGACCGCTTCACATACGGAGCGTAAACGCGATGGGCTCGTAAGCGGATAGGGCTGTACCGTTTACGCTCCATATGTGAAACGATCTTTAGGCAAAAATTCCGGCAGGCAGCTATTTTTCTGTTGGTAAAACTGGCCTCTGGACCCATAATGACCGTTGGCTTATGAGCTTTTTCTGGAGATCATCTTGAGCCATAAACTCTCACTTCAAGGAGTTATAGCGGGTCCCGATTTTCTCGACACTTGTCATTGCCCTCTTGAATGAGACGGAATGACCAAGGACCTTAAAAATGGGCAGCAGAGGCTTCCTATTGTCATGGGTAGCACGCTCGTCTTTTTTATGCACAGCTCCATATCAGAGTCCGAGAGGCCGCGGGGGTCCGATCGACTCCTCCCCCTTACGTTAGCGGCTGTTGAAACGCCAACAGACGGGCGACGGTCAAAAGTTGCAGCTGCTTTTGTACGACTGTACGGAGGGGTGAGATGGTGAGGCGAGCAGGTACGTGAAAATTGGTATCTAATCAATGTGTGCTGACTGCTGTGCCTTTGGCCTGGGCTAATCTTTGAACCCTGGGATGCAACAGTCACGATGGCTCCATCACTGGAGCTACAAACTTTAAAAAAAATAGGCTTTCTCAGAATCCCTCATTACCCCCACCGAAAGGGCTCCATTACCCCCAAAGGGGGCATGCCCCACCATTTGCCGACCCCTGCAATAGATGAACCGGCCACGGCAAACCCATGCCTTTATCCTTTCCTTTCAAGCAGCCGGAATACCGGCCGCCAGGCCCGCCGGCCACCGCGATATGGAACAGCGGGCCGGCTGGAATAGCTCCTTTGCCTGCGGCAGCGCCCAGCTGCGCCGGGGCTGTTTGACAGGTCACCCGCACCGTGACCTCGCCCCTCCCCACCTCCCCACCGGGCCCAGCTCGGTACTGACCTCCCCTTGAATTTGACATGGACACGACTGAGGCTCAACGCCATCTAGTTACGTCTGGAGATCCTTACTAGATCCACTGTACAGTAGGTCTACTAAAAAAGTCCCCCGCTCCAGAGGCGGCCGGCCGGCCGAACCCCCGGATTCCAGCCCCGACTCTATTGCGCAGGCCGCGGCAGTGACACGGGTCAGGTCGCGGCGCCCGGCGAGTGGGTCAGTTGGCGGCGGCCGGCCGTGGAGTGAGGACGCCGTGTGTTGGGCGCAGAGATGCCGCAGTGCAGAGGAGGGGAAGATAGTGACTCTGCACGATGCCGGAAATGATGCCTTTGGGATCTAAATTAAACACCTGCACTGCAGTGCATATCCTCCCTTGCCCCATTCCTATTACATCATAATCCTTCAAGTAATGACCATTCAACGCAAGCAAGCAAACAAAACAACCCGTTTAGCGGCGACATCATCTCGGATAAAAAAGCGACAGTGATTATTAGAATTGACTTAGCGTGAGGGCAAATCGAGGGGTATACATATATGTATCATATGCCGAGTATTTTATTCCCATCTAGCAAATTAAGATTGGGGATCTTGTCCAACAAGACAGCAGCCGTTCTAGACACAGATAAATGCTTTGTTTTCGGTCGCATCATTATCTGCAATAATTCGAAGCGAGGTTTAACCCTCGCCGGCCGAGAAGAAGGGGTGGGTAAGGTGCCTAATTAGCGACCCCCTTAATTTGAACCGTCATTGCTCACGCTCTATGGGTGCCACTGTATTACTGGCTTGATTTTCGGAGAGATCGGTCATTTTCTATTAAAATCCATTCATTTTCTGCCCCAATATCCACTAATTTCTTTGCACTGAGCATTTTGGCAAACCCCTGCAAAAAACGCTTATAGGGAACTCGTCCCTATTAGCGACCGGGAATGGTCGCTAATAAGTCTGTGGGTTTGCCCATTATAAAAATGGCAAAAAATGCGACGCCTGAAAAGTTGAAACATAATTCCAAAAAGGCAAATTATACGCATAACACGGCAAAACACTCAATCGTTTGAACAGGAGCGTTTATCGAACACCTTTGTGAAGGTGAACAATGATCACGTGATGCACGAAAGGCGAAAATAAGGCGAAAACCCACATTTTGCGGGCTATCTCGCATGATATTCGAGGCCCACCCTGGATTCGGCACCCCTGCAGTCGGTGACGACAGTTGGTAGGTATCACCCGCCACACATCGCAAGCTTCAGCAACACCTCATTTTCATTTCTGTCTGTTCCCCTTTCTTTCCCTTCTTGAGCTATTTGCGACCGTGTCGGGCGCAAATGGAAATATGGGTTGCGACACATTTTTGACCACCATGCAGTGCACAGTTACGCGATTCACTATGGAAAACGGCAATCAATTGGAAAAGGATTGTCGATTTAGAATAAAAGGGTGCATTATCTTAACGTGCATCGCTTTTCATGAGATAGGGTCCAAATACACACGTTTTGGATAAGAAACTGGCCATTTTTATCTAAACTCCCCTAAAACGTTCCACCAGAACCACCGACAACCGGAAAATAATTTAGTTTGATAACCAAAGTATGGTAGACCTTTTGACATTGTTTTTACCCCGATTTCTCCTGCCAGCTTTTCTGTAGAGAGGTAGGTCGCAAATATGAAAGGGTCGATAATTAGGCACCTTACCCTATATGAATTTGAAACGTTTACGTTGCAAGCTTGACATTGTTGACAGAAAGGCCGGGTCAATTTTGAGATCGCTCAAGTCCAATGGAGAAAATTGAACTGCGCTTTTTTGGACGGAACGCATAATAAACACTATGAAAACATGTGGTGCTTGATGAGATAGAATACTGAATGATAAAATTGTTTTTTTTTGGGGGGGGGCAATCTTTTTCGGTCTGAAAAAGGCCCTTGCAGAGCTATGGCATAACTATGCTCTGGTGTAGTAATTGGGTTGTGCGAGCCAGCGACAGTGATCTGCGGAAGCGAGACCGTTCCCGTGGGACGATTGCCCTGTCGGGACGGTCCAGCCGTCTCCCAAACGGTCACCCGAAGAGGATTAGGTGTCCTGGAATGGAACCGACATCAACTACAGGTTGGCTGGTGGGGTGACCTCCAGTCCAGAGAGGGAAGCATGAAGACTAGGGGCGATGCGGATTGGTTTTTCCTGGGGATAGCGAGGACGGAAGGAATCTAGCACCCTTGACCCTTCCTTATACTGAATGTATCTCAGGCTGTTAAATCTCCCAGGCGTTTTTTTCTCGACATCGTCAAGGTGTCATTAATAAAAATATGAAATCCGGGAGGATAAATTAAATATAGAAATTGTGGCCAACAGAACATTATCAGTTGCGTTCAACATACTCGTAAGCATGATCACACATCCAGCTTACACATGAGCCATGTAATAAATATATTTGATAGACATGCTTAAGTTATGAAATCGTGTAAAGTGTTTGTGAAGTTCCACGATACGGATCTAGTATCCTGTTATGCATCATGACCATTTCTGGTCAGGTCATGTCTTTGAACATAGGCCAAATTCTTCAAATGACCTTTAAAGATCAACTTTTGATTCATTCGAAGCGTTTTGATAAGAGTAACACGAGGCTGATAAAATTGATTTCATGCAAGTTTAGCTTAAAACTTTTAGTGTTTGTGGAAAAGCAATTGGTTTTCTCATAATACCGATGGTGGCAGTTGCTGTTATTTACGTGCTAAGCCGTTGACCTTAATTAAATCTGACAATATTATTCAGACATAGCGCGGTAAACGAGCTGCTTGTTGTGTTAGGTTAGGCTCTTTCGGTCGATTTCAGAGTGGGAAGGATGACAGGAATTAGGGGGAGACAGGGGGCCTGGGCGGAAGTCCTGGGCCTCATGCTCCGCTGGGGCCGAGCCCATCACGTGGGTTGGATTGCCCTGACACATGGATAGCCCTAGGCGGTGTTTCACGGCCCCGCGCTGCAGCACGCTGCGCTGCGCTGCCATGCATTGTTGCAGCGGTTGATATGAATTCGTCTCCACGCTAGCGTTACGAGCTTCCGAGTCTGTTGATGCTTCCATGGAAATTGGAAACCCAATGCACCGGTGCGCGCAACGCACCCTGTCCAAGCAAAATTTTACCATCGATGACCTCAGGTGACATGATCTTTTGCTCTGACCCGATATAAAATTGGCTGAAGTATTTTTTCTTCTTTTTGCTACTTTTGATGCTACTTCGAATACCACTTAAATGCCCAAAGCTGAGTTATAAGAATGATGCTCAATCCCCATTTCCCCTCCAACAGGGCGTGAGAGTCTAGGCATTCCTGTGGAGCACGGGCTAACAACGAATATCTCATAATCATTGTGGCCATGAACATCTACTGCCATTCTTTAACACCGGTTTCGCTGCGCTGAGCGGCGGCCGTCCCGTTTGTTGGATACAGCTGGCTGGCGGAAAGCGTTACCGGCCGCCCGTCCACCGCCCGCGGGCCGGACCGAGCGGTCCCGCTGACCCTACCTGACCTGAGCCCGGCGCGATATGGGACGGGCAGACGGGGGTTCGGCTCAGCGAAGGCAGCGCCCACTGGCGCTGGGGACTTTTTTAATAGACCTACTGTACTTTCATACCTTTTGATTCACATGGTGCTAAATGCTATACATTTACAAGCGATGGAGTCACAGTGCATGAAAGCCCGATAAGTACATAGATATAATACAATCTTGCTTTTCGAAAACGATGTAGACGAATAATTTTAACTGCGATAGACATAGAGGCGGACATTATCATTGCCGACACCATGCGCAGCATCGGTCCGAAAGCGATTCCTGTTTAACTTCGTGCTCGTAGAAAGCAGCACGTTTTTGTAAAATAATCGTTTCTAAACAGGTAGGTAAAAGATATGCAGTTCAACATGGTCCCATAATTTTCGTACCCATCCGGTCCCATCTGGACTGTGACTGTGCAGTGCGCAGCAGGCAGCGCCAGCAGGACAGTTCGCGTACCTGTGATAAACAGATTTCCACGGATCGCGCCGCAACACAATGCATTCGTAGCTGAACAGTATAGGCGACAAATATGTTTGAGGACTACGCCCCCTGGCACTAACAATGCGAACAGTTTTCCACTGATCTAGGCAGTGGCGTATTCAGGGGGGGGGGGGGTATGGGGCCATGGCCTCCCCTTTCCGCCCAGCCGCCCAAATGGCGCCCCTGTTAGCGCCGACTAGGCTGATGCCGTTTTACAGAGAGAACATGAATAAAAGGTGATGTGCAGGCAGGGATCGAACTCAATATCTCTTTGAGGGTGCCTGGACACCACAATGTTCTCCAGGGCACCCCCAAATACGACCTGAGCCCCCAAATGTTGAAGGGCGCCCCTCCGGAAACCAAAATATTCCGAACCCCGGGGTCGATGGCGCCCCTGAAGAGCCGCTGACACCCATCTGAACGGAACAGTCGCCCCATTAACCCGCGCCCGGCTGGAGGTCCTGGATTTCCACGCCCTGCTGGGGGGTGTTTGAACACCCCCCTTGTAACTCGGCTCCTGGGCCACGTAGCGATACGCAGAAGGCGGCGTTCGAAAGAGCGTCAAAAATAATGACGAAATCACTTCGGTCAATTTTTTGGTCAGGTCAAAGGTCAGGTCACCAGAGGTCATTGAAGGCAAAATTTCGCCGATTTCCAGGTCGAATGTCGAAAATTTCCAAGAAGCCAACGCATAACTCAAGAACCAATTGAGCTACAGCGCCGCGGAATCGATAGCCCTATTAAAGCCCTTTCTGAGTAATTCTCTCAGATTTGACCTAACGTCAACGGTTTTGCCTGCAGGGGGCAAAATTGCAAAAATAGCCGATTTTTTTTCGGAAACAGTTTTTCTGCAATAACTTCTGATCCAAGCTTTTTACGAGCTTACTTTTACCGGCATTGTGTTCCTCTCGTCAAGACGCATCGAATGAACTATAAGTTGACCTTGAAAGGTCAACTTGAAAATTTGACCTCAGGTCAAGGTCATGACCTGACCGGAAAGGGTCATGTTGCATATCCGTCGATCCGTATCGTCGAGCTGAACACATCTAAGGCGTTTTCATCGCTCTAGCATGCCTCTATCAAAAGTTATTTGCGAAAAAACTGTTAGATACCATTCATGACCTAAGATGACCTCAGGGCATAAACAAGGGTCACGGACACCATTTTCATGTTCAGGGTGTCTAAACCACTTGTAATTCGGTGTTTGGGAGTGTTTATAATGTCTTTTGTCCAAGAGAGGCGCATTTCAATTTTCTCCCATTGACTTATTTATAATGGGGAGGTCGCAAAATTGACCTGACCTTAGGTCATCGATATCAAAATTCTGAGATAAACATTTTGTACATGCTATTGCTCTTACCAATCGCTGAAAGTGTCAAAGCGATCGGTCACTTGGTGTAGCTATGACAGACATTGAAACTTTTTATGAGGTGAGGTCACTTCAAGTGACCTGGTGACCTCACCTTGAATGACCTTGGTCTGAAATTTTCACAACATGTGTAGGATTGATGTACGATAAAGTGTACCAAAAACGGCGGCGCTCCGCGCCGCCGTTTTTGAGATATTCGCGAAAAACCACAAGGGGGTGTTCAAACACCCCCCCAGCAGGGCGCGGGTTAAAGCTTGATGGCGCCCCTCTAGAGCACCCGGCGCCCCTCTGAAGCTCACAGCTGCCCCAATCGACCCATCCAAGATCGATGGCGTGCCTTGAAACCACTGGCGCCCCGCTAAAGCACCCGCATTCTTCTCAAGATCACAGTCTCCCTATCCGAGATCAATAGCGCCCTCGAGAGCCACTAGCGCCCCACACCCCTTGAGACTGAAGTCGTCCCGCTTGAGACTCAACCCTCGCATGTGTAGGGGGGGGGGGGTCGGATGGACCCCTCCCCATGGTTTTTCGCGAATAACTCGCGTAAAAAGCGGCCGATTGCGACGAAACTTTCAGTACCCTCGCATTGATCAATTTTACACCTACCCTAAAAATTTCATGACCCTGACCCAAATGACCTTTGACCTGTGACCTCTTTTCCGAGACCATGTTTGGCCGGAATCGCGATTTTGCGTATGTCGGCTCGCACTAGCCGCGTGTTTGCAAGCTTTTCGTGGTTTCAAACGTTCAAACATGTGATTTGATGTTACTCCCGTGTGTGTCAAGGTCACCTGAAGGTCAGGTCAGGTCATTGACCTTTGGTGACCTCGGGTGACCTCGGTTCACTTTTTCGAGTTTTACATGTTTCTAGGCTATTTTTTGGAGCTGAATTCGAATTTAGCAACCATTTGAACATTTACGAAGTAGTTTTGGTGACTTCGTAACATGTTACGAAGCTGTCAGAGGCGGTTGACACGTACTACGAATACCCGTCACGACGCCTACTGGTTGACCTGACCTGACCTGACCCGACCTGGTCTAAATGCTTCAAGACATCATCTGTGATCAAAACTAACACGATATTCGTGATCAGCACCCCGAAAAACCCCTTAGCAGCCACACTTTACGACTTTCTAACAGGTCCTGATTTTCCCGACTTTGGGTCATTGACCTGATCTGGAAGGTCAACCAATGACCTAGGACCTTAAAATTGGGTATCATCGGCTTCCTCTCGTCACGGGAAACACGCTCGTTTTTTCCGCGAAGCTCTAGCTCGATCAGGGGCCAAACGGCAAGGGGGGGGGTCCAACCGACCCCCCCCCTACACATTAGAAGCTGGCAAACGCCGCACACATGCGAGGGTCAAGTCTCCCCATTCAAGCCCAATAACGCCCCTTAAGAGCGTCCGGCGCGCTTCTGAAGATCACGCCCATCTAAACGAAGGTTACAGCTGCCCCATCTTAAGATCGATGGCAACCCTCTGAAACCAATGGCGCCCTTCTATAGACTTCCCGGCACCCCTCTGAAAATCACATTCGCCCCATCCGAGACAACGCCCCTGGAGACTACAGTCGGCCCACTCAAGCTCAAGCCCCTCCAGAGCCTCCCTCCGGCGGCCTGCTGAAGGCAACAATGGCCCCATCCATGCAAAATGGCGCTCCTCAACGCCATTCTAAAGATCACAGTCGCCCCATCAATCCGAGGTCGCTGGCGCCCCTCAAGAGCCACTGGCGCCTACTTGAACCGGGACTTCAGTCGGCCCATTCTTGATCAATGGCGCCCCTCTGAAACCACTGATGCTCCTCTGAAAATCCCAGTCGGACCATCCGAGATCAATGGCGCCCCTCCAGAGCGTCTGACGCCCTACTGAAGGCAGCAGTGACCCCATCCAAGCATTGCACCCCTCTAGAGCACCCAGTGCCTTTCTGAAGATCACATTCGCCCTATCCGAGGTCGTTGACGCCCTCCAGTAGTCACTGACGCGAAACTGAATGGAGACTTCAGTCGCCCCGCCCCATTCGAGATTGATAAGCCCCCCCCCCCCCGAAACCACTGACGCTAGGCAATTATTGGACAATGGGGCTTTCTCATCGACACCAAGGGCCCTTTTCAAGATGCAGCAGCCAGGCGGCGCCGAGCTGGGCTAGGATGTGCCAAACGTTCCTTATAAGGCAGTCTCGTAAGTGCCACCCCTCGTTGCGATACCGCCCCTCAATGCGACGCTGCCCTGCCCCTTTCACCGTACAATGCCACCCCTCAATGCAAGTGGCGCCTCTCAGCGCTGTGCCGCCCATTATTGCGATGCCGACAGCGCCTAGCAGTGCGGTGCCGCCCCCAGCGTAAGCGTTTTTTCTTTATTGAACCTGCTGGGGGTGTTTTAACACCCACTTCTAACTCAGCTTGTGGGCCACGTCGAGACACGCAGTAGGCGGCGTTCGAAAGAGCGTCAAAAACTATTACAAAACTACTTAGATCATTTTTAACCCTCGCCCGCACATGGGGGGGGGGGGGTGGTTGCCACCCCCCAGGTAGTCTTTTTGCTCTGCCTCAACATTTTTAGAGCTAGAAGGCTGATTTTTCGTATAGCTGCTCCTCTTTCCTTTCTTGATGTCCACTGAAAATTTCAAGTTTCTGTGGTTATTGGTTTTGGAGATAGGACCTTGTTTTTCAGGTCATGTCATGACCCAAATGGCCAATTCTCGGCATCTTGCGTTGGCTATGGGCCTTGTGAGCTTTTGACACCTTGATTTCGGCCTTTTTTACCAGTCTTACCTCCCACCTATCATGGAACATGTTGTTCGACGATGTACAGATGTCAAGGTCAAGGTCAAGGTCAACCTAGGTCATCTAAGATAATTGCGTTTTAGGCAAACGGAATTTACTTTTTGTGAAGTTTTTTGACTGCATTTTTTGTAAAAGCTTCTCAGATCATGATTTCATGTAATATGGACACATAAACAATCGGTGCACACATCAGTATACACACAGACACACACAGACATACAAACACATATAATTGACCTTGACCTAACTTGACCTGAGATGACCTCAGCAGCAAAAACCTGGTCGGGTAGTGTGACAAAGAGGTTCTAGCTGGCTTGGCACCAGAAAACGGCATCGTCATCGGTATATGATAAGCAGCGCACTTGATATCCAACGGTGACCCAAAACAGCAACATTTTTTAGTTTGACCTGACCGGGAAGGTCAATGACTGACCTGACAAGGTAAAACTGGGTATCATTGGATTCGTCTCTTCCCAAAGAATCTTTTTGGTATTTACCGCTAAGCTCTATCTCCAACAGGAACGAAATAGCGCGGGGGGGGGGTGGCAACCCCCCCCCATGTGCGTTCTAGGATGGGAAAATGGCATGTGCGGGCGAGGGTTAAGGTTAGGTCGAACTGGTCGAAGGTCAAGTCACCAGCGACAACCGAAAATCAAATTTCACCGATGTTGACATTTTTCGACAAAGCGGCGCATGTCAGGATTCAGAAAGAGATTGAGATACAGCGCCGCAGCAAAGCGCATATTCGATAGCTCTTTGTATGCTCTCTCTTATTGATTATCTCAGATTTGACCTAAGGTAAACGTTTTAGCCTCAAAATATACTTTTCGCGGAGGACATTTATCTGTAATACCTCTTGGCTCAGACCTGCACGAGATTAGTTTATCCAGCATCGTGTTCCATTTTTCGAGACAGACGAGTCAAATGAACTAGAATTTGACATTAAAAGGGCATCTGAGAATTTGACCTAAGGTAAAGGTCATCACCTAACCGGGAAAGGTCATACTGCATATTAGTCGATCCATATTTTCGAGAAGGAAAATGATTATATAGGGTGTTTCATTGGTCTATCATACATATCTCTATCAAAAGTTATTGTCCAAAATCTACTGGAGACCTTTCATGACCTGATATGACCTCAGTAACATAAAAAAGTCACATCACGAGTGACATTTACTGATTAAATATGTCATATTTAGGTACCTGAATCCCGATGTTTGAGTTTTTTTTTTCGTTCAGAAGGAGAGCATTTCAATTGTCTCCCATTAATCTGCGCCGTGCTGGAAGGGGGGGGGCTACGCCCCCTTAGGATTTTTTCGCCAATATCTCAAAAACGGCGTCGCGCAGCGCCGCTGTTTTTGGTACACCTGTTCATACATCTTTTCTACACAGCTTGTGAAAATTTCAGATCAGGGTCGTTCAAGGTCAGGTCACCAGGGCACGTCAAGTGACCGTACCTAAAAAAGTTTAAAGGCCCGCTATAGCTACACCGACTGTACGATCACTTTTGAAACTTTCAGAGATTGATAAGACTAGCAATATGTATAAAATTGTCATCTCGGACTTTTTATTCCTGTGACCTAAGGTCAGGTCAATTTTGGGAACTCAAGTCAGTGGGAGAAAAGTGAAATGCGCCTCTTTTGGACGAATGTCGTTCAAAACCCTTTCAAACATCGGTTCATAGGTAAACATAACACACTGAATCGTAAAAATGCACCTGTGAACCTTTTGTGTGCCCTTGAGGTCATCTCAGGTCATAAACGGTCACCAACAGTTTTTTGGCTATAGCTTTTGATAGGGACGTGCTAGAGCGGTGAAACCACGTCAAATGTGGTCAGCTAGACGATACGGATCGACTGATATGCAGCATGACCCTTTCCGGCCAGGTCATGACCTTGACGTGCGGTCAAATTTTCAAAATGACCTTTCAAGGTCAACGTATAGTTCATTCGTCATTCTTTCATTTGTCCTCTCCGTGGCCGAGTGGATAAAAGCGCCGGAATTCGACACTTAGCCCGAAGTGAGAGCCCGGTTCAAGCCCCGGTGCGGGCGGCCACATTTAGCTCCTACGTGTAATGGCGTGCGCGTCTGTGGCAGGGGCCGCACAGAAGCCAGGTAACGTGAGTGAGCGGAGGGGACCGTGTCCAGTCGTGAGGGCACGTTAAACGTTCGGACAAAATTCTGCCATACAACTGGCATTGCGCGATCGGGTGGTGGGCTCAGGGTCAGCACAACAAGCTATGCTTAGTGCGGGCTCTGATTCCTCAAATCCGCCCATTCAGCCATTCGGACTAAATTTATAAAAAAAAAAAATAATAAAAAAAATTCGACGTATCTCGACGAGAGGAATACGTTCCGCGGGGCTGTAGCTCTATTTGTTCCCGAGTTAGCCGTTGGCAGTTTCCAAAATTGTTGAAATGGACTAAAATTTACCTTTGATGACCTCTGGTGACCTAACCTTTGACCTGACCTAAAAACTGAAACGAGGCCTGTCCGTCACTATTTTTGACGCTCTTTCGATTTCCCCTTACTGCGTGTCGCTACGTGGCCCAGGAGCCGAGTTAGAGGGGGGACGTGAAAACGCCCCCCCCCCCCAGCACCGGACACGGAAAGCACAGGCCACCAGCACGGCGCGGGTTAACTAATAGATAATGGAGAGGTCGCAAAATTGACCTGCCCATCTCAATGTAGATATTTGGTCTGAGGACTACGCGAGGTGAATGTTCGGTAAGATCAGCAGATTTCTATGGTGTTTATTCAAAGTCGACCATGCACACTCACATCACCAAAAGTCGTCTTCTATACTACGCCGGCCGAAGACCTTCTCAACCTTCGTGCCACTATATGGGCAGGGTGTTTCTGAAAATGCTGACACATTTGTTTTGATATTTGGAGGAATTTACTTCATTTAAATGCACGTGTTCAATACACGAGACGAAAGAATAGTTTTTGGAAATTTGTTTGACAGCATCGGTGCTTTCATTCATCACGCCGTATTACTGACACGAAGGGAAAGGCTAAGATAGTGCATTTCTACTTCGAAACCAATTCAGTTGTTTTGACACAATGGCGCTGATCTGGATCTGGATCTGGATCTGATTTGGACAACCGGATCTGGAGCGAGAAGGCCCAGGACGAGGTCGCAGAAGATCAGCTGCACCCGCCCCGATGCACTGGATGGTGCGCTGTGAGCAGCACGGGCAATTATCAGCCCAATCTGGATCGAAGATACGCGGGCGACATCCTCACAGTGACGGCAGAGCGCTATCTGCAGGTGCTCAAGAAGTTCTGGGGACTGCGCTCCAGCGGGTGTGTGGACACCATCAACGAATAGCAGGATGGTGCCCCCCGCTCATGCAGCCACTGTGACCCTACAGTGGCTACAGGAGCGCTTCGGGGGGAGGGGGGGGGGGCTCATCTCCCGAGGCACCCCCACCAGGTGGCCACCGAGGTCTCCGGACCTCACGCCGGCGGACTTCTACCTCTGGGGTCATGTCAAGGAAAGAGCCTACAAGAGTGAACCCCGAAACATTCCCGAACTGAGGGCTGCGGTCTGCGCGTGCGTGAGGGCGGTGACGCCCCAGGAGCGCCGCCGAGTTCTGGAAGCAGTGCGCCGTCGGGCCAAACTCTGTTTGGCTTGAAGTGGTGGTCACTTCGAGCACCTGCTCTAGGTTCCGGGAAGGGGATCAAATAGTAATCATTGGCGATGGATGTGAATTTCCAATGATGACTGATTAGTTGTAGCCAATGACAATGTGTGTGCGTCAATAAACATGAGAGATATAGGAGAAATAAATGTGTCAGCATTTTCAGAAACACCCTGTATTTTACCGTTTCAAATTCGCATGGGTGTGTGTTTTGAGAATAACATGTCCGTAGCCTGAGCTCGTTCCCTATATCGTGCTAAATATGCATAAAGATCAAGGCTTTTGATAAAAAAAACACCGGGCTGCAAATTGCATTAATTGGATTTTATGAAAAATCAGCGAAACCTGGTTCTTATACCATAGGCGGGGAACGATTTGAGACAAGGGGGGGGGGGGCACCAGCTCAAGGAGCCAAACCTAAGGTACCCCCAAATCCTGTTTTCTCATCGGATTTAGGCCACTTATTTTTCGTCACAGCCCTGACACGATGATTTTTTATTCTTTTTTATTTTTACTAAACGAAAATGGCAGTTCACCCCCGTATGTGTGGTTAACTCCCTCGCATGTGTAGGTGGGGGTCGGATGGACCCCCCCCCCATGGTTTTTCGCGAATAACTCGCGTAAAAAGCGGCCGATCGTGACGAAACTTTCAGTACCCTCGCATTACTCAATTTACACCTACCCTGAAAATTTCATGACCCTGACCCAAATGACCTTTGACCTGTGACCTCTTTTCCGAGACTATGTTTGGCCGGAATCGCGATTCCGCGTATGCCGGCTCGCATTAGCCGCGCGTTTGCAAGCTTTTCGTGGTTTCAAACGTTCAAACATGTGATTTGATGTTGCTCCCATGCATTAGGTTGGGTGTCAAGGTCACCTGAAGGTCAGGTCAGGTCATTGACCTTTGGTGACCTCGGGTGACCTCGGCTCACTTTTTCGAGTTTTACATGTTTCTAGGCTAGTTTTTGGAGCTGAATTCGAATTTAGCAACCATTTGAACATTTACGAAGTAGTTTTGGTGCCTTCGTAACATGTTACGAAGCTGTCAGAGGCGGTTGACAGGTACTACGAACACCCATCACAACCCCTACTGGTTGACCTGACCTGACCTGACCCGACCTGGTCTAAATGCTTTAAGACATCATCTGTGATCAAAACTAACACGATATTCGTGATCAACACCCCGAAAAACCCCTTAGCAGCCACACTTTACGACTTTCTAATAGGTCCCGATTTTCCCGACTTTGGGTCATTGACCTGACCTGAAAGGTCAACCAATGACCTAGGACCTTAACCCTATTCCTGGCGGGGGGGGGGGGCCTCAGGAGCCCCCCCCCCTGAGGTTTTTTGGTTATTTCTCCCAAACGCGTTGAGCTAGGAAGCTCAAATTTTCTGACTTTTCCTAAAAGGCTTCTACGCAACATGTCTGAAAATTTTGAGTTGATCTGACCTCAGGTCAGGTCACCAGAGGCGGTTTGGTGACCCTACCTCAGAAAAGTTTGCAATCACGCCAGAGCTAGAGTTTTTGACCGATCAATTTCTTCTCTTCAGGTTTTAGTTAGGGTACCAGTATGTGCAATTTGTATATCTCGGAATTTTGATATCGTTGACCTAAGGTCAGGTCAGTTTCGCGACCTCCCCATTATAAGTCAATGGGGGAAAAATCAACTCCCTGTTTTTACCACTAAAACGGGTCGGAATGGCCCCATATACCATACATGACTTCATATACGATCAACCTTCACTACCTTGAGGTCTGTTTTACTGTTGGGCAGCTGTGAGGTCATGTGACGTCATCAAAGGTCACCAAAGGTTTTTGGCCAATAACTCCGTACAGGAACAAGATACAGACGCGTGGATGGTCTCATTGTGTTCAGCTCGTCAAGACGCATCGAATGATATACATGATGACCTCGAGGTCACGTGACCTGAGGTCAACCTTTGACCTTGACCTTTCGAGGTCAACATATATATCATTCGATGCTGATTGACGAGAGGATCACGATGATGCCCTTAGTTTGTTCCTATCTTGACTAATTCGAAAGTTATTCGAGAAAAACTCTCTCCATATCTAGCGCCGCCATTTTGACTTTTTCGACCCCTGTGACGTCATCTTTGACCTGACCTGAAAATGACCTTTGTAAAAATTGTAGACCTTGTCCATGCGTATCCGATGCCGTTTACCGCTTGTCGCTATCTTGCTTCGTTCTCGAGATCTCAGGGGGCCGGGCCCCCCGCCAGTTTCTTGTCCCGGCGGAGCCCGCCAGGAATAGGGTTAAAATTGGGTATCATCGGCTTACTCTCGTCACGGGCAACACGCTCGTTTTTTCGCGAAGCTCTAGCTCGATCAGGGGCCAAACGGCAAGGGGGGGTCCAACCGACCCCCCCCCCCCCTTCACATTAGAAGCTGGCAAACGCCGCACACATGCGAAGGTTAAGCTGATCCTCAAGTACTTATGTGTTTGTCTCTTCCTTTTTCTCGTTTGATAAATTCAGGTATTGAAATTCAGGTATATTTTTCATACTCCTGATAATTTGATAAATTCCATTAATCCTACATGTATCAAATTACCAAGAAGCCATCGCAGTACTTATCAGTGGCGAATCCCAGGGGGGAGGTCACATGGGTCATGACTTTGGGCCTGGGGTCACCACATGCCTGCCAGGAGCACTGTAACTGTATCGGTCTGGCCCGGACCCGGGCCGGGTGGACGGGGCTGGGGTCGGACTCGGCCGACGCGGGCCCATGTGCCGGCCATATGTCTCCCCGGCGGCGACACGCGGTGCGATACGCGGTGGACGGGAGCCGCGGGCCGCGGCAGTGTGAGGTCGGCGATAGCCCGTGGTGGGTGAGCGACCGTGTGGAAATACATACAGAAACTACAAGCTATTTCGGCATTGCGAAAAATGGCCAACAAGACCGGCAGTGGGACTGTAGACGTGAAAGGAGTGGACTCGAGTGGACAGACCGTGGTGGTGGCGCCCAGTGTCGCATTCGATGCGCGTGTGATCGCCGAATTCGATGGGACCGGCGATGTGGTCGAATGGCTGGGCAGAGCGGAGCTGCTCTGCCAGCACCGCGGAGTGGATGCAGCAGCGATCATCCCACTCCGGTTGACCGGCGGAGTCTTCGCCGTGTGGGCGCAGCTGCCGGACGAAAGCCGTGGCAGTTTGGCGGCCATACGCGCAGGCCTGTACCAGGCTTTTGCGCTTGATCAGCATGCAGCATACGAGGCCTTCACCACCCGAAGACTCCGCAGTGGAGAGTCAGCCGATGTGTTTCTGGCGGACCTTCAGCGGCTGGCACAGCTGTTTGGTGGCGTACCGGAGCGTGCGCTGACCTGCGCTTTTGTGGCAGGTCTGCCCGAGTCGGTTCGGCAGATGGTGCGGGCTGGGTCTAGAGCGGAAGGGCTCGACCTTGCCAGTGTGCTGGCGCGCGCCAGAGCTGTGCTCAGTGACGAGCGCGTGGCGGCGGCGGCGGCGGCGGCGACGACGACGGCGGCCGGGCCGGCACCGCTCGCCCCCGCCCCCTCCCGTCAGCGGCTGTCAGCGCAGGAGGGACCGTCTCGCCGGGCCAGCCGGCCGCGGCGCTGCTGGGCATGCGGTGATATAGGCCATATGTCCTTCTCATGCCCCCGCCGAGCTGCGGGAAACGACGGAGGAGAGGACGAGTCAGCGCCGGCGTCCTCTCGCGTGCAGCACTGAGCGGCGCTCTGCCAGTCGTGCAACTGCGAGTCAACGGGCGAGACTGTCGAGCGCTGATCGACACCGGCTGCACCGATAACATCATTTATGCACCGTTCTGCGAACAATGGCAGTGTGGACCTGTCTCGGTGACGACGATGAGCGGTGACGAGTTTCAATGCACTGGCTCGGGCAGTGCTGACGTGGTGACTGTGACCGGGCAGCGGGCCCGAGTGAGTGTGCTGGTGGTGAGCGAGCGGCCCCTGGGAGTGGAACTAATTATCGGCATGTCTGGCATCTCTAGCCTGGGGGGTGTCAGTGTGCAGTCACCGTCTCAAGTCCGCTTCTGCGGAGCCGCTGCCCGTGCACCACTCGAAGTTGACGCGCCGGACTTTAGTGTGCGGTTCGACTCGGCAGAGCGAAAGTGGACTGTGGCTTGGAAGTGGGCGGACAACTCTGGCCCTGAGTGCCTGGAAAACTCAGTGCCCCAGTACTCCGTGCCACGGTCCGCCCGCTACGAATTTGACACGGAGCTGGACACATGGATCAGCAACGGCTGGCTGCTGCCATACGACGAGCAGCGGCTCGGCCCACCGCGAGGGCTCGTGCCGCTGATGGCTGTACAACAGAAGAATAAGGAGAAAGTGAGGCCAGTGCTGGACTATCGGGAGTTAAACAGCCACCTAAACGCCCACACCGCTGATGCAGATGTCTGCGCCGATCAGCTGAGGAAGTGGCGGCGTCACGGCAGAAACGTGGCGGTCGTTGACCTCAAAAAGGCGTACCTTCAGATCCATCTCGACGAAAGTCTATGGCCGTATCAAACGGTTGAGATTCGTGGGCAGCGTTTCTATCTGGGGAGGCTAGGTTTTGGACTCAGCCTAGGGCCGCTAGTCATGAAGGCGGTCGTCAGTGCTGTGCTGGCACAGGACCCTGAAATCCAGCGTGCCGAGCGCGGAGCGGGTTGTCAGTCATTTCGCCAGGTATGGACTCGAGTGCAAGGCCCCTGAGCGTGTGTCTGATGGTGCGCGGCTGCTCGGACTGCGAGTTCGCCCACTGCGTGACGAGCTGCACTGGGTGCGAGACAACCCTGTCGGCCCCCCGCCCAGCCCGCTGACCCGCCGCAGTGTGTTTGCGTGGTGCGGTCGCCTGGTGGCCCACCTCCCGGTCTGTGGGTGGCTGCGTCCCGCTACAGCCTGGCTCAAACGCCGTGCTAATGCTGTGACACGCGGCTGGGACGACATGACAGGGGACCGTACGCTGCAGGCGCAGGTCGATCATGTGGCTGAACGGGTGAACAGTGACGATCCGGCGCACGGCGTGTGGTGTGTCTCAGGTGACGCGGCCGTGGTGTGGACGGATGCCAGCTCGCTGGCCGCAGGCGTTGTTTTGGAGACCGCAGACGGTGGCCCTGTGGAGGATGCCTGCTGGCTCAGGCGTGAAGCTGCTGCTTCTACGCACATTAACATGGCTGAACTGGATGCCGCTGTGAAGGGCATAAATCTTGCCATCGCTTGGGGAATGCAAACCATCGAGCTGAGGACTGACTCCGCCACCGTCCACCGCTGGATTGACGACGCTCTGAGTGGGCGAGCCCGGCTCCGCACTAAGGCACACGGCGAGATGTTAATCCGGCGGCGTGTCGACCTTATTCGCCAGCTGGTAGACGAAATGGGTCTCGTGCTGACAGTGACCCTGGTCAGGTCAGACGAAAATCGCGCAGACGCCCTGACACGGGTTCCGAAAGAGTGGCTGAGGCATGACACATCAGGGCCCGCGGCAGTCGGCACGGCGGTGGCCGCCGACACGGGAGCGGCAGTCGGCACGGCGGTGGCCGCCGACACGGAAGCGGCAGTCGGCACGGCTGTGGCCGCCGACACGGGTGCGACCGCGGTGGTCGGCGCGGCGGTGGCCGCCGGCACAGAAGCGGCGGTGGCGACCGGGGCAACAGTGGACGCCTCTATTGCTGAGCTGCACGAGCGCGCCGGTCACCCAGGGATTCGCCGCACCTGGTATTTCGCCCGTCGTGACATCGCTCCTACCATTACTCGGTCTCAGGTGCGTGCTGTTGTGCATCACTGTGACGTCTGCCGCTCAATCGATCCGGCACCGGTCACCTGGCGTCACGGATCGCTGGAGGTAACGGAGACGTGGCAGCGGCTGGCCATCGACGTCACCCACTACCAGCACCAGTCGTACCTGACAGTGATCGATTGCGGTCCGTCTCGGTTCGGTTTGTGGCGGCAGTTGCGTCGGCCGGACGCGGAAAATGTTGTGTCGCATCTGGAAGCGATATTATGCGAACGTGGAGCGCCATGCGAGATTCTTTGTGATAATGACACTGTGTTTCGTGGACGACATTTTGCGGCGTTCGCGGCGAAATGGGGCGTGGTTTTGCGGTTCCGGGCAGCGTACGAGCCGGGCGGTAACGGTATTGTTGAACGGCATCACCGGACAGTTAAGGTTATTGCCGCTCGAAAGCAATGCTCAATCACAGAGGCCGTGCACCTATACAATGTGTCGCCCCGCGACAGCGACAGCGCCAGTGATGCCCCCGTCGGTCGGATTTATCGCTACACAGTGCGCGACTGTGTCGGGTCAGCTGGTCGCCAGCTGCCGGTCGGTGACAGTGACGGTCAAGGGCGCAGCCAGGGAACGGACGGCCGTGAGAATGGCCGCGAGGGATCGGACGGCTCGGAGCCGGCGGCGCCGCGCGGGACGGGCGAGTTCGCCCCTGGTGACGCTGTGTGGGTCAGGCGCCGTGGCACGCGATGCACGGACGTGTCTGAACCTGGTGTTGTGTCCTCAGTAGTTTCTCCACAGGTAGTAGTAGTTGATGGCACCCCTCATCATGTTAGAAACGTGCGACACCGCACCGTCAACGTGAGTGATAACTGTTCGGTTGACGACACAGAGGGTGCCGAAAATGAGCTGCCACTTTTAGTATCCGCGCAGCCACATAATGCTGATTCTGGTCCTGGCCCCGTAGTGAGTGTCATGTATGATGTCACGCCTCGCACTGAATGCACTCGTGCTAATGATGCTTCCAATGACGATGTAACAGGTGTCGTTGCACCACGAACCCTGCGGCGCACCGAGCGGGAGAGTCGCCCGGCACAGCGCTATGGAACACCGGTGTATTATTAGGTATTCGCCTTGTTATGTTGTGTCTTGTTATGTGCATTTTTGTGCTGATTATGGATTTGTGATCTTGTAGATCAGGGGGGTGTGTAACTGTATCGGTCTGGCCCGGACCCGGGCCGGGTGGACGGGACTGGGGTCGGACTCGGCCGACGCGGGCCCATGTGCCGGCCATATGTCTCCCCGGCGGCGACACGCGGTGCGATACGCGGTGGACGGGAGCCGCGGGCCGCGGCAGTGTGAGGTCGGCGATAGCCCGTGGTGGGTGAGCGACCGTGTGGAAATACATACAGAAACTACAAGCACCACAGGCCTGACAGCCGACAGGGGCACCACAGGCCCGCCAGGGGTACCACAGGCCTAGCAGGGGCACCACGGGCCTGTCAGTGGCACCACAGGCCTGTCAGGAGCACCGTCGGCCTAGCAAAAGCACTACAGGTCTTCCAGGGGCACCACAGACCTGCCAGGGGCACCAGAGGCCTTCCAGGGGCACTATCGGCTTTGCAAGGGAACCACCGGCCTCGCAAGGACACCATGGGCCTTTCAAGGGCACCACAAGCCTGTCGTTGGCACTTTAGGATTGTCAGGGGCACTACAAACCTGTCAAGGGCACCTGCGTTCTAACAGGGGCACCACAGGCTCGCCAGGGGCACCACAGACCTGCCAAGGCCCAGGGACACCACAGGCCTAGCAAGGACACCACATGCCTGTCAGGGGCACCACGGGCCTGTCAGGGCACATGGGCACCTAAGTCATGTGCATGGCCCACCGTAGGCTTGTCAGGGGGCAGGGTAGGTAGGTACGGCCCTCCAGCAAAAGAGTGGTTGGTTAGCCTATGTGCTTTTGGTGTAATAACTTTAACCCGCGCGGGGCTGGGGGGGGTAAATTTTACCCCCCCCCCTCGCGAATTTTTGCGATATCTCAAAAACGGCGGCGCGCAGCGCCGCCAAACTTTCAGTACCTTTTCTTACATCAATTTGACACGTTCCCTGAAAACTGGAGCGAAATCCGTCGGAAATTTTTGAGAAATTGACGTTTTAGTGACGTCATGTTCGCTATTTTCGCCTCAAAAACGGCAAAAGTTCAAACGCCGCTAACATCTTCATTTTTAAAGGAATCAAGACGTAACAAAAAAAAGTTTATACGTAATTTTACTTTGTCTGTCAAATGGGTAGCTCGGTTTTTTGACATTTTGGATTTTGGCCTAAATTTTTTTCTTCAAAAAACTGACTTTTTTGGGAAAATCATTATAAAATCCAAAATTTTGAGTCTATCGAAAAAAAAAAACGGAATATATGTCAGAGAAGTGGTCTATGTGCACCTACATACCAAATTTAAGAAGAATCGGTTCAAAAATGTGGGAGTTATTCACAATTTTATGACGTCACGACACACAAAAGTTTTGAAAAATGACTTTTTTGGAAGTTCTAGACCTCGTACGGAAACAAAAATAGCACCATTCGATTTGCCGTGAAAAACTGCATCAGATAGACACCTTTTTAGGCCTTAACAACCAACTTCAAAATTTGACCTCACTTGACCTGACCTTGACCTGACCTCGACCTGAAATTCATCCAGAGGTGGTCCATATCACTTATTGAGTGGGCCTATTGAATTCTATGAGTAAAATGACCCATAAAACATGTGTCGCACATGCCCTTTTCTATATTTTGTTTTTTGGTGACCTGACCTGACCTGACCTGACCTTGACCTTGACCTCTGAATGATATTGTATGCAACGAATATTGTCTTGGTAGCCTAAGAACACGTTTTGGGCGATCAGTCTCAGTCCATGACTCCATTCTTCGGCAACTACGGTGCAAGGCGGATACTGTAGAAACTTGCAATTTGTACCCTTGACCTGACCTTGACCTTGACCTCATACTTTAAATTAAGTACATGTTTTTAGTAGTTCGTGATGAGAGCTTTCGATTGGCGTTTGAATTTTCCAAATCGGACCATTAGTTCGGGAGATAACAGGGGGGGGGAAATTTACTCCCCCCCCCCCAGCCCCGCGCGTTCGGCTGGAGACCCCAGCCCCGCGCGGGTTAAATGACAGGGACACTCTTGTAAAATGGTTCAATAGAAATGAGAAGAGGGCTCGTGCACACACTTCGGCAATGGTTTTCAAAAGCCATTAGACGTATTCATCAATGCAGATCGTTTATTGTGATGTTGGCAACCAAGCACTAAATACCTGGAGGGCCGTACCACAGTCTTTCCAGGGACACCAGCGGCCTAGCAGGGGCACCAGTCATCACACGACTAACTAAAAATAAAGAAAATAAAAAAAAACTGAAAATAGGGCACCACCAAAATGAAGTGGCCGAAATCCGTTGAGGTTTTAATTTTGGGTATAGGTAGGGGCGCCACTTCGATTCATGACCCTCCCCTTGGAGTTTTCCCGAATCCGCCCCTGGTACTAATGCATCAAATTTAAGGGGGGCACCTTGCTATTGGTGCCCCCCTTGCAGAATTCAAGGGGGGACACGGTACCCCGGTGCCCCCCCCCCCCCGTTCCGCCGCCTATGTCTTATACTCGTATTTTGGAACACCTAGTAAATCATGCATGAATATATGACGTTACATTTTAGACTGACCCCCTGTCACTAGCTCACAATGGCGCCCCTCTCAAGGGAAAAGTCGCCCCCTCGAGCACCATGCCCCCCCCCCCCTTTCGCTGATTTCTGGCTACGCCACTGGTTAGAGGTGGGTGGTAACATATGCCCCCCCCCCCCCACTATGGCGAAGTTGGCTGAGACCGGCACTGGGGCGCGGGTTAAAATAAAATGTGTTTTTTGGTGTTTTGTTTCTACTTTTTCCCCAGGGAATGTCGTCAATGTCATGAACATGTATTCATTCATTGTGCTTTACCTACTACCTACCACACTAGACTTACTGTTACTATATTTGATCAGGGTCTTGCAATATGAACGAGTATTCTTCCTTTTATAGACTAAAGTAGTTTGATTATTGACAATTCTAATGATAACCAGGCAGGCGCGTAACCACCACTGGGGACACTGGGGACCGGTCCCCAGTAACTTTTGGGTCACTGGGGACCGTCCCCAGTAAAACCGACTTAAAATTCAATTTACTTAAATATACAAATATTGTCTCTAAATCGACGTACCTAAATAGTAATATGTAGTCAACTGAAGACAATTTTCACGAACTTGTGTTCCCAATTTTGACAACTTTTCACAAATCGGCGCACAAGTCAGAAATCGATAGAGCTGCATTGCTGCGGGAAAACGCATTGCTAGCATTCGATAGCTCTTTTGAATGCCTTTCTGAGTAATGTTCTCAGAATTGACCTAAGGTCAACGGTTTAGCTTCCAGGTTGGCGTTTTTGCGGAAAAGGTTTTTGGATCATAACTTTTGACTCAAAACTTGTATGACGCTGATTTTACCGGCATCGCGTTTGTCTCGTCGAGACGCGTCATATGAATTATAAATTGACCTGAAAAAGTCAACTTGAAAAATTTGACCCCTGGTTAAGGTTACGGAAAAGGTCATGTTGCATGTCATTTGATTGGTATTGTTGAGCTGAACCCATTCATGGTGTTTTAAGCGCTCTAGCATGTTTCTACCTAAAGTTATGGTAAAAAACTGTTGCCTGTTGGAGATGTTTCATGACCTGAGATGACCTCAGGGGCATAGAAATGGTGACAGGGGAAATTTTCCGGTTCATTGTTTACCTGTGTCACGGTGTTTGAATGTGTTTTCGGCCAAAAGAAGAGCATTTCACGATTTTTCCCCAATAACTTTTTTATATAGATTTAGTCCGAATGGTTGAAGGGGCGGATTTGAGGAATCAGAGCCCGCACTAAGCATAGCTTGTTGTGCTGACCCTGACCCCACCACCCGATCGCGCAATTCCAGTTGTACCTATGGCAGGATTTTGTCCGAACGTTTAACGTGCCCTCACGACTGGACACGGTCCCCTCCGCTCACTCACTTTACCTGGCTTCTGTGCGGCCCCTGCCACAGACACGCACGCCATTACACGTAGGAGCTAAATGTGGCCGCCCGCGCCGGGGCTTGAACCGGGCTCACACTACCGGCTAAGCGTCGAATTCCGGCGATTTTATCCACTTGGCCACGGAGAGTACTTATAACGGAGAGGTCTCAAAATTGACCCGACATAAGGTCACCGATGTCAAAATTTCGAGACATACCTACCTACGATTGTTCAATGTTCATGCTGATTTCCTCATGTAAAAGTTTGAGTTTCAAACTTCTGGGATGTAAACTGTAGGAATGACAGTCACAATGTTTTTAGAGGCCTTGTTTCCTTACTTGACCTAGTGACCTGACCTTGGGTGACCTGCGGTCAAAATTTTCACACACGATGCGAAATTGAGGTACCATCTAGGCTATACCAAGTTTCGCGGCGGTGAGCGCCGAGGTTTTCCTTACACGCCCCCCCCCCAAAAAAAAACTGGCAGGTGTGGCCAAAAACGACCCCCCCCCTTCACCCTCCCCCCGCCATCCCACTCGGGCGAAGGCTGATCCTGAAATATAATATTTGGTTTTCGCGGCCCCCCATCTGGTCCCCAGTAACTTCAAACTCGTGGTTACGCGCCTGTAACCAGGCTTGTGAAATGCTGAGTTCCATGTGTTACCCATACCCTGAGCAATGCAAATTCTACCACAAAATGTACGTATTTTGCAGTGGCTATGATTGTTATTAAAATTTAATAGCCTCTTAGTGTCCAAAGTTCGATTTATACGCTGATTCTCACAAGTTTTTAATGAAATGGATTGTTATGGATATTTTTTGGATGTTTGGGTGAAATATGGGCAATGGGCGGGCCGAGTTGTGAAATTCAAAGAAAGGCGGATAATGGGCGGACCTGGATATGACATGGCGGATAAGGGCCGGGCCAGATGCTGAAAGGCCTATCCGTGAAGTGCTCCAGGCAATAAAAATAACACTTCGGCCAACGACGCTTTTAGAAGGTGTCACATCCACTCATTTCATAAACACCAAAAATATAGCTGAAAACATAGCAAAGAGTGACACTTGGGAACTTTGGTAAGTTGGTAAACGAAGTGAGTGAGTGAGAGAGAGAGAGAGAGAGAGAGAGAGAGAGAGAGAGAGAGAGAGAGAGAGAGAGAGAGAGAGAGAGAGAGAGAGAGAGAGAGAGAGAGAGAGAGAGAGAGAGAGAGAGAGAGAGAGAGAGAGAGAGAGAGAGAGAGAGAGAGAGAGAGAGAGAGAGAGAGAGAGAGAGAGAGAGAGAGAGAGAGAGAGAGAGAGAGAGAGAGAGAGAGAGAGAGAGAGAGAGAGAGAGAGAGAGAGAGAGAGAGAGAGAGAGAGAGAGAGAGAGAGAGAGAGAGAGAGAGAGAGAGAGAGAGAGAGAGAGAGAGAGAGAGAGAGAGAGAGAGAGAGAGAGAGAGAGAGAGAGAGAGAGAGAGAGAGAGAGAGAGAGAGAGAGAGAGAGAGAGAGAGAGAGAGAGAGAGAGAGAGAGAGAGAGAGAGAGAGAGAGAGAGAGAGAGAGAGAGAGAGACTTGTGTATAGCTGTACAATCAGACGGTCAGATATAAAACACTGGCATTTTGCCATTCTAAATTCAACACAGCGCCTGTTCCGAGCACCATTCGCCACAACACCCACTGTGTTGCTAGCCCCCAGCGGTGGTTTGCACGCCCCAGTGTGCACGCTGGAGAACATTTCACCGAAACCCTGCGTCAGCTCACCAGCGTCCCGATCGTATCACCGCTCAAAAGTCGACCACGGAGGCTGCTCCGCCAGAGGAGGGCAGTTGGGCATCGACTAGCCAGCAGACATGCGTTTCCTCGGCGTGTTCTTCGTCCTGTGCGCGCTGCTAGCGCTGGCAGCTGCGGATCGCGGGCGGGGGCGTCTGGCGTCTGGTAAGATTACCAATTGATCAGATATGGCCCTGGCGTCTGGTAAGAGTACCAGCTGATCGGGAGTAACCCTGGTGTGTGGTAAGATCACCAGCTGATCAGGAGTAGCATGGCCTCTGGTAAGATTACCAGCTGAATAGGAGCAGCCGTGGTGTCTGGTTAGAGTGCCAGCCGATCGGGAATAGCCCTGGCGTGTCGTAAGAGTAGGTACCAGCTGATCAGGAGTACCTAGTCGTTTTGCTTTATTTGTTGTTTTCATGATGCGTTACGTTGTAAGTTTTTATGCAAGGCTGTTCTTATTGGGTCAGGCTAGGCTCGAGTATAATGTTGAGTACGTAGTTGATCTCTTGTAATAGTTAAGCACATTCAAGAGTTTTTGGTGATTTTGAAATTTAATAAGAAACATAAATGGAGCTTTGTGTCGAATTTGGGGCAATCGGGCGCACCAAATCCGCCGCCGCCCAGCGGTGACCTTGACCTGCGCCGTCTGTCGCGACCCAAAGCCAAGCTGGCGTTGATTTGGAAGGGCTCGGGTATCCCCACCTCGTCGCCAACTCCCACCTATAACAGACTGCATGCTTTTTCACATATCTTTGAATCGTTGCTCGTTAATTATTGGCCAGCTGTTTTTATTAATAACTTTGTGTTAGTCAAAACCTGCCTTAGTTTGTAGATTGCAGATCGTCAAAATCGGTCTTTGTTGAGATTGTTTCAGTCAACGCTAAGGAAATGTTACAGTACCTAGATGATGAAATTAAACATGCTGCCCACCGTTCGTCCGGCCTCTGACCCCCCCCCCCCCTGTCAGGGACCCGCCGTGAGCTCTGTCCCCCTCTGACCGTCCCCCGCCCCCTCCGTCAGGGTCTCAGGCTGAGGTCGGACTGGTCTCCTGCGGCGGAGAGGACTCCCAGGCCTGTCCGGGTTCGGCCCCCTACTGCTGTCAGGGAGCTGAATCGGACAGCTGCACCTGCTCAGACAGGATGTGTGACAAACGCTGCTGAACACGGCGGTACGGGCAGCCCCGGTCGCCCCCGCAATGCCAGATATAGTGCTGACGTCAGCAGCTGTATCCACCAATCAGCTCTCGACGTTCTGCTGCTGCTACCGTGTGCAGAACAAAGGGCTTTGATCGGTATCGCTCTGCCGAACATACCGACCATTCCCACCACTTGTTCGGTATATGCCAAACAATGTCAAAAGGCTGACTTCATGGTGCGAAAACCGCTCTGGTAAGCTGAATCATTTTTAACTATGTCATAAACTAAAAAAAAATTAAAAGTGTGTAACTAGGTACTATTGGTCTCAAGATAAGGGTCCAGGCGACCTGTAGGTTTGATGCGGTGAATACCCCCATCTTCGCCACACTCGCTCGGTGCTACGGAGCTCCGATCTCGCGACCGGTCACCTGTACTTGTAGACTGTGCCGCATGACATAGCAGTCGAGCGGGCCAGCGGAGCTTAGGCGGAAACTAGCGCCGCGTTTGACAGAGAAGGACGCTCACCATTCCGGCGGGAGGGCAGCTCGCCATTTTAACTCCATGTAGCGTCTCGCTGACAATGAAAGACTACAGGACGACAATATATCGTTCCGCAAAAGTTATATCCACTAGGTACCTATGACAACTTTTTCTTGTTCCTAATCGTGTCCACACCTGAGGGATGACGATTCAGGCTGCACTCCTGCATTGCACGGTCCTTGGCCGCAGAGCATGAGGTGACAAACGAACCTCGGGTCACGGATCACCGAGCTACGGCCAGTTTCACAGAGATTGTCCACCTGAACGGCTGCGTCGCTACGTGAATGTCTGAAATTTCTATCAAGGGAGCTGAACCAGACAGTCGGCATGCTCCAGGCCGAAATGACACAGCGTGTCATTGCCTCTTATACGGCCTTGGTCATTGCTGATTGGTTGAGACATCTGCCTGTTGTTTTTGTTTGCAAGTTAATTATAGACGAACCGTCTGCACAGTCCGGTGTTGGTGGGATAAGCGTACGGCTGCTGGCAGTGTTGCTGATCGTTCCAGTTTGCCGGCGTGCGCCTACCATTTCAAACGTTACAGAAATCGCATTGAAAAAGGCGACCGGGAAGAGGGGCCAGTAGTTGGCGACAAAATTGGCCAAGCGGCTCGCGCTGAAGCGCTACCACATCTCCAAACAGGACCGTGACACGCAATGGGAAGAGCTCTCCAAGGCTCATTACCTACCTTTGGCCCAATACTAAGCCAACACATGGTCAATGACATGTTGACATGCATTTTCAATCAGGACGGTGCGCCAACTCATCGCTCTGCCAAGGCCTAGCGGTGGTGCGAATTGAACGTGCCAGACTTCTGAAGGAAAGAGATGCTAGCCGGCTGCCCTCCGGACCTCATCCTGATCGACGAACTTCGGGCTGTCGTCCAGCAGGACCTGGACAAACAGAAGCCGGCGGCCAACCTAGGCGCCTTGTCGTTACAGCTCAAACGGGCATGATAAAAAATCCAGCCGTATTTACTGCACAATCTAGTTGCCAACATGCAAATTTGCGTTCGTATGTATGTAAGTCCCTGTTCGTGGGGAATAAACTGAACGCTAAAGAGAATCGCTGTCCCCTATGTAGTAACTTAGAGAGAACATTTTTTTTTAGGATAAAACTTATGCCGGACCATGTAGCTCACGCATCATTCATTGCAGTTTCACCTTAGACTGCAAGACGTGGCAATTTGTTTAGGACATAGCAATTAACCCGCGCCCCGCTGGGGGGGGGGGCAGAATCTGCCCCCCCTCCCGTTTTTCGCCAATAACTTCTAAACGCGTTACGCCAGCGACGTCAAACTTTCAGTACCTTATCATACATCAATTTGACACGTTCCCTGAAAATTTGAGCGAAATCCGTCGGAAAATTTTTGAGAAATTAACGTTTTAGTGACGTCATGTTCGCCATTTTCGCCTCAAAAACGGCAAAATTTCCAACGCCGCTAACATCTTCATTTTTAAAGGAATCAAGACGTAACAAAAAAGGTTATACGTGATTCTACTTTGTCTATCAAATGGCTATCTCGGTTTTTTGAAAATTTTGGATTTTGGCCAAAAATTTTCCAAAAAACTGACTTTTTTGGGAAAACATTTATAAAATCCAAAATTTTGAGTTTATCGAAAAAACCGGAATATATGTCAAAGAAGTGGTCTATGTGCACCTACATACCAATTTTTAGAAGAATCGGTTCAAAAATGTGGGAGTTATTCAAAATTTTATGACGTCACGACACACAAAAATTTTGAAAAATGATTTTTTTGGAAGTTCTAGACCTCGTACGGAAACAAAAATAACACCATTCGATTTGCCGTGAAAAACTGCATCGGATAGACACCTTTTTAGGCCTTAACAACCAACTTCAAAATTTGACCTCACTTGACCTGACCTTGACCTGACCTCGACCTGAAATTCATCCAGAGGTGGTCCATATCACTTATTGAGTGTGACTATTGAATTCCATGAGTAAAATGACCCATAAAACATGTGTCGCACATGCCCTTTTCTATATTTTGTTTTTGGTGACCTGACCTGACCTGACCTGACCTTGACCTTGACCTTTGAATGACATTGTGTGCAACGAATATTGTTTTGGTAGTCTATGAACACGTTTTGGGCAATCGGTCTCAGTCCATGCTTCGGCAACTACGGTGCAAGGCCGATACTGTAGAAACTTGCATTTTGTACCCTTGACCTGACCTTGACCTGACCTCTGACCTACTTAAGCAAAAAAAATTTGGGCTCTTAAGATCCGCCTTGTTGAGAGCTTTCGATTGCCGTTTTCCCCGTCTTTCTACGACCATCGGTTCGGAAGTTAGACAGGGGGGGCAGAATCTGCCCCCCCCCCCAGCAGGGCGCGTATGGCTGAATAGCCCAGCGGGGCGCGGGTTAATGTTGTCATGATCGGCATACCGCCCAGAACGTCACTATTTATATCATTATCTTAACGGTTGCATATTTCAACCTTCAAACTTTTAATTTCTACTGTTTCATATAATTTCATTTATGGCGCTGAACAAGTGTTAAACAGTTCATTTCAATAACTACATTGTTAAACCTCCGGTAGGGTTAACCATTAAACAATATGTTAGGTGTTACTCTCGCCCCGTTCGATATGTGTTCGCTTTATATTGCTATCAAACGTGATATCATTCCAAGAATGCACTAATAGTGTAGAGTGTAGAAGCCCTTCCCACTGATGGGACTCGAAGCGATGCAGCTAGGTAATGCATAAAGCTGATTGGCGAACTTCAGCTTGTAGACAAGACAGGGAAACGTTCTCAAAAATCAAATCCAATAGAACAAACATATTTCAAGAGTGCACGTATCTCGTTGTCGTTGTATCCGTTATTCCTCGTCGGACCTATCGGCTTTCTGAATACCGAGAGATGTCTAGTGTGTGTGTGGGGGGGGGGGGGGGTGCCGCCGTTTCGCCCATTATTAAGCTAAAAGCCTTGCATGCAAAAACAACACCCAGCGATTCACAATCAAGTTATAAGTGTCAGATCAACATGTGACCTCTGAGATCAGGTCACGTGCACAAGTGCAGGGTGTTCATTAGCGAATGAAGCACGTGAAGCAATTGTAAACACTGTCTACGGTGCGGAATAATGACAAAAAAGCTCCAATATCTATGCAACGTCGGTTATGACGTTGCACATGGTTCACGACGCAAAAGTTGAGCATCGATCTTCGTTAGGCGGCATAGGCGGACATCGATAGCAGCGCCTCTATCGGTCACTAGGGAAAGCTGGGCTGTAGGCGACGAAATACCGGCTGAGTTGTCACAAGTTAAATAGGTTTATAGACATCCGTCTTGTGAAAAAGTTGAACTTTTGCCTTCAATATTTCTACAGGCAATTTTAGAAGTGCCTTCACATAGATTACAAAACCGTTTAAATTATTTCATTCACTTCAAGCCTTCCCTATTGTTCTTGATGATGCGGGAACTATTTCTAATTAGTGTTTCTAGCTTAGTAAAAGAACATATTGTGCAAACGATAAAAAAAGCATAAATGGAAGATTTTAAATGCAATTTTCTGTAATAAATAATGGTAAATTCTCTACACATCAAGGAAAAGGTGCATGCTAACTGATAATTTAAAGTTCTTGGGGCCAGTTGGTTTCTTCTTTTCTTACGTCGCCCCAATGGCCGCGAATACACTTGTGATAACGCCTATCGTGCAAGGAGTGAAGCGACACGAGCACGACTCCATGTGCAAACGATAGTCGTAAATCATTTTTTTTTGTCATCAACATCAATTTTAATATTTCCCTTGTTAAATTATGATGGTGAGGGAGGTCACGTCATTGACCTAGCTTTACGTGAACTTCTAGAAATTACGAGACATAAAACTTGCAAGGTCTCAGAAGAATATGAAGTCCTGTGAGTTTTATTTATCAGCAGAAGTTTACCTAGCAATGGCGGAGTTGCCAAGCCGCAATATTTTGGGACCGAGTGAAGTCTTTTATGGCGTCATAGGTCAGTGACTCGACAATAACTGAAAATGTAATTGGTCGTTGGTGTCACCAGAAAATCGGCTTGAATCAAGTCAGGTGTGCTATTTTTCAGCTTTCAGGTATCCTTGTTGAGAGCAATCGCAAGAAGTCTGGGGTAGGTAACACCCGTCACCCTCATCTATGGAAAGTTATGCTTTGGCGGAGCGACCTTCAAAGCTAGTGCGCCCCATGCACTGTCGTGTTTTCAGCTTGCTGTCGGTTTTCCAATATATGGAAGGCGGAAGCCAGTTACAGGCGTCTCTTAGTCTCTCATTGGTCAATCGCACACACCACGTGCGGTTCATCAACGACCAATGAGAAGATGAGAAACACCAGCAAACTGACAGCATGCTGGTTTGGTGATCAAACAGCGCCCTGACCACACCCTTGCCATCTATCGCTGACACCCTGCTCGGTAACTCGTCTCGAGACGCGACTGAGCCAGGCCCTTTGACCGGTTACCGCCTCCGGCATAATTCCGCCTGATTCCGACTGCACCGCTGGACACCACACTGCGGCGAGCGACCCCGCTGTCAGACTCGGGCCGAACGCACCCCCTCCCCTACCCCCACTCCAGCTGTGGCGAGGGTGAGGGTATTCACCGCATCAAACCTACAGGCCGCCTGGACCCTTATCTTGAGACCAATAGTACCTACCATCAAAAAATTTTACCAGCGTGATAATTAATGTAGAGAACTAAAACTGCTGATATGACAAAGGTGCCGGGAACGAGGGTCAGTACCTAGCGGGTGACTGCCACAGTTCTCGAAAACTTGTTAGGGTGCTCTCCAGTGCATATGTTTTACGAAGAAAGTATAAATCCTGTTTTATGCAAATATAGGGGAGAGGCGGGAGCATTGGACGCAGAACAGGGTCACGCCAATATTTAACCCTCGCCCGCACATGCCATTTTCCCATCCTAGAACGGACATGGGGGGGCTTGCCAACCCCCCCCCCGCCATTTCGTTCCTGTTGGAGATAGAGCTTCGCGGTAAAGACCAAAAAGATTCTTTGGGAAAAGAGAATCCAATGATATCCAGTTTCACCTTCTCAGGTCAAGTCATTGACCTTCCAGGTCAGGTCAAACTAAAAAATGTTGCTGTTTTAGGTCACCGTTGGATATCCGTTGGTCACCGTTGAGCTTCGTGCCGGGCGCGCGCGCTAGACAGGCGACCCCCGGCCGCTGCCCTTGTTTTTCTTCTCTCTTAACGGAAAAAAGGCATTACACCTCGTGAAATCAGTGTGTGCGTGCTCGTTATCATCAGACGCATCGCCGGACACCAACAGAAGAGCCGTAAGTTCTACCTGGCACCGGAAATAAGCAAGTTTCCAGGAATAATACGCATCATCGAATTGCGACGTTTCAAGCTAGACCCTGACAGAACGGTTAACCAACTTGAAGAAATAGACTAAATCCAAGTGTCTTCGTGTGCCGCAAATCACTGTCGAACCTTAAATGTGAAACAGGACTGCTTTTCTACATTTCTACGGGAAGTTCTGCACAATTTTTTGGGAACTACTTTCTTTCCGACGCATACTTCCGCGCGGAGTAGCAGCTCAAATCCGTCTCCCCTACCGGTAACCATGACAACCGGAGCCGCCGGAGGGAGGCCCAACGGTCAGGGGACGTCGCCCGGCTAAAGTCAACATGCCGGGCGCTCCCGAGGCGACGGGGACGCGCTCCCGCCGGCCCGCCCACCGCGGATGCCGTGGCGGGTGGCGAGTCCGCCGCGCCAAGGGGAGAGCGAGCGGTGACCAGCTGACCGCTCCGGACGCTGGGGAGCTACCCCGCCGTGTAGAGCGTCCACTCCGGCCGTCCGCTGACAACAGGACTCTGCGCCGTCCAACACGGCTGTCAACGGAGCAGACGCGGACGGCTGGGGTCCCGGACCGCCCTCAAATGATCATCACTCATCTGAACATACGGTCGATGACTGCGAAATTGGAACAAATCAACGCTTTCCTGGAATCAAAACAGATTGATATTTTATGTCTGTCAGAAACATTTTTAACGGAAAGTATAAGAACGGACTTTCTAGTCTTTCCCGGCTATGCCGTCCTCCGGGCTGACCGAAGCAAGCCAAGGCGTGGTAGCTCAGTGATACGAGGAGGTGGAGTTGCTATCATCTACCGTGACTCAATAAAAATTTCGCTTTTGAAAATTCATAATACCGATCCGGTAACCGACGCACTCTGGCTGTCTGTCACCAGTCACGGTCGGTCTCTTGTTCTTGGCGTCATTTACCGGCCTCCAGACAGCTCCGTTACAGACTTCCTGGACTCCCTCAGAACTCAACTACAAGAAGCACTATCGAAAGGACAGCCAGTGGTCCTGCTCGGGGACATGAACATCGATCTATCCACCAGAGATGGCGCTGGGGTAATAAGATATGAGCAGCTTCTGGCTGAGCTCAACCTCAATCAACTGGTTAAAGAGCCAACACATCTGTTTCCACGTCCGTCAATTCTCGACCACATTATAACCAGTCTGCCAGATCTCCATGCAGCTGTCAGCGTATTAGACGACTCACTCAGTGATCATCAGCCGGTGACGTGTGTCGTGAAAATACCCAAACCGCGGAAAAAATCAAGGACTCTTCATACCAGGCGTTGGCACAAAACGGACTGGAACGCAGTTTGTCTGGATCTTTTGCTAGCGGACTGGAGTGAGATGTTAGAGACCGCTGATGTCAATAGCAAGCTTGAAAAATTCATGCGCGTCTGGAACGAGGTCATAGACCGGCACTGTCCCACTCCCATGGAAAATGTACGCACAAATAGAAAACGTGGTTGTCCATGGCTCTCCAGTGAACTGCGTGACCTGATGACGAAGCGAGACCAAGCTAAAAAGGACTGGCTGAACCTCCGCACCGCAGATCGACACGTGACCTTCAGAAGACTTCACAACAGTGTTAAAAGCAAATTAGCACGTGCACGGAAAGACTTTCTATGTAACGAATTAATGCGCAAGAACTTCAGTGGCTTTTGGAAGAAGTTTAATCAGTATGTAAAAAACACGAGCGGCAACTGTCTAGATAACAACCTTGATTCAAAACAGGCCGACATGTTTAATGCGTATTTTGCGAATGTAGGCTCTAACATTGCAGCAGAACTCTTACCTCGCAGACAGGATGACACGTATGTCGATCCCCAGATACGTCCCCCTGTGGTGTGTGCCACAAGCTTTGAGCTTCAGCCCGCTACTCTACCTGAGCTGTCAACAGCGGTGCGTCTGATGAGCAATTCGAAAGCTGTCGGACTGGATGGAGTCCCCATCCTGGCCATTCGTCGTTGTTTTGCTGTGATCGGTCCGCTGCTCCTTCATATCATTAACACTTCAATATCAAGCGGCATATTTCCAGAAAAGTGGAAAATAGCGTGTGTAGTTCCGTTACATAAGAATGGTGATCACGGTCGCGCTAGCAACTATCGTCCAATTTCACTTCTGCCAGTCATGTCGAAAATCACTGAGCGTGTCGTGTGCAACCAATTAACCCACTATCTCAAAGAAAATGACTTACTAGGTAACAGCCAGTACGCTTACCGCAAGGGCCATTCAACGGAAGACGCCATCCTCGAGACCATTGCCTGGACTACTGATCGAATCGATAGGGGCCACATTGCTTCAATAACAGCAATAGACCTGAGCAAAGCGTTCGACAGCGTCAATCATGAAATTCTTTTGATGAAACTAGCGTGGCACGGCGTCCCATCACACTGGTTCAAAAGTTATCTGAGCGGTCGTGGTCAAATGGTTCGAGGTGGTTCTGAGGTTCTTCCCGTGAAATTCGGTGTCCCACAAGGATCAATCCTGGGACCTGTTCTCTTCAGTCTAGTCACTGCTGACCTACCAAATTGTATCCCTCATGGCCGCGTTATATGCTATGCAGATGACACTCAGCTTTTGGACAGCTCGCCGACAGACAGCGAAAGTCTCATCCAGTTCAAAAGGCGTTTGGAATCTTCCATGGCCTCAGTGCAGACATGGTTCACTACCAACTCATTTAAAATGAACGTAGCCAAAACTGATTTCATTCTAATAGGCACATCATCAGCTTTGCAGAGAGTCTCTGATTTCAAACTTGACTTCTGTGAAAGTTCGCTTGAACCTTCAGACAACATTAAAGTATTGGGAGTGAAAATAGACCAAACGTTATCCTGGCAAAAACACGTTACAGAAGTTTTACGACGCTGCTACTCTATTTTATCGTCCTTAAACAGGTTCCGGCGTCACTTTTCTGCCGAGGCTCTTATTCTGATTATCCAGGCACACGTCTTTTCCCAGATATTGTACTGCTTGCCAGTTTGGGGTGGGGCCTGCAAAAACCAAATATCTCGCGTTCAGAAAGTAATAAACTTCGCAGCCCGTGTAGTAACCGGAACACGCCGCCATGAGCACATTACACCCACCCTAAGTGCGCTTCAGTGGCCAACAATTGAAGAGCTCATCAAGGAGCGTGATTGTTTAAAAGTATTTCGCGCTTTGAATAACTGCGACGCCCCCAAAGCTCTAAAAAGGATGTTTCACCAAAGATCAGACATAACCACTCGAGTGACCCGCCTGGCATGTACCAATCGGCTCCACCTTCCAAAAGTGCGTCTGTCTATTACACAACGATCTTTCCCGTACAGAGCCGCAACTGAATGGAATCGACTTCCAATAGAAACTACACAAACAGCGTCAGAAAAAGAATTCAGGAAAAAACTTAGGTGCAAAAACGCGTGAACCATACCAGCTCACTTGCTCAGGGATAGTATCACGGATCGCGTTTACTGTGTAATGTGTAGTGTGTACTCTGTGCCTTGCTGTGCGCCATGTAGTGTATGTTACCGTACGTTGGCACCTTGCCGTGTAGGTACATCTGTGTGGAAATTTGTGTTTACATTACTGCCGTGTACACTGCCATGTTTAAAATGTCCTGAAAAACTGTGGGAACACGGACGGACATTTAATGTTAATACAATACAATATCAAGTGCGCTGCTTATTATACATGTATCATATGCTTATCATATGCTTATCATATCATAAAGCCACGATGCTTGTGGATGTTGTTGTATGTATAAATAAATAAATAAATAAATAAATAAATATACCGATAACGATACCGTTTTCTGGTGCTAAGCCAGCTAGAACCTCTTTGTCACACTACCAGACCAGAGTTTTGCTGCTGAGGTCATTTCAGGTCAAGTTAGGTCAAGCTAAATGATATGTGTTTGTATGTTTGTGTGTGTCTGTGTGTTTACTGATGTGTGCACCGAGTGTTTATGTGTCCATATTACATGAAATCATGTTCATGATCTGAGAAGCTTTTACCAAAAATGCAATAAAAAAAAATTCACAAAAAATAAATTCCGCTTGCCTAAAACGCAATTATCTTAGATGACCTAGGTTGACCTTGACCCTGACCTTGACATCTGTACATCGTCGGAAAACATGTTCCATAATAGGTGGGAGTTATGACTGGCAAAAAAAGGCCGAAATCAAGGTGTCAAAAGCTCACAAGGCCCATAGCTAACGCAAGTTGTTGAGAATTGGTCATTTGGGTCATGACATGACCTGAAAAACAAGGTCATATCTCCGAAACCTAAAATCAAAGAAACTTGAAACTTTATCGTTTTTTTGTTTTACTTTAATGACCTCCTTACAATGACAGTGAAACTTTCATCTCACCAATTTCGGTCATTAAAGTAAAAAAAAAAACGATATCATCAAATGCCTTACATACAACGAGCCTAAAAAAACTTGAAATTTGCAATGGACGCTGAGAAAGGATAGAGAAGCAGCTATGCGAAAAGACTTTTATCTTTAAAAATGTTTAGTGCAGAGCAGAAAAAGTACCTGGAGGGGGGGGGGGTGGCAACCACCCTCCCCCCATGTGCGGGCAAGGGCTAAGACAGGAATGCACTAGAGATGTCAATCGGATACCAACTTTTTGGTACACCGATACCAAACCGGTATTTCAATACCAATACAATCAGATACCTACCAAGTTGGTATTTTGTATTTCAATCCTAGTGTGTTTGGTATTTTGTTGGTTTCATGAACCCTCACCAATGTATAACCCTCGCCGGCACAGGTTGATGCAACCCCCCTAAGGTTTTTCGCGAATAACTCGCGTAAAAAGCGGCCGATCGCGACGAAACTTTCAGTACCCTCGCATTGATCAATTTTACACTTACCCTGAAAATTTCATGACCCTGACCCAAATGACCTTTGACCTGTGACCTCTTTTCCGAGACCATGTTTGGCCGGAATCGCGATTCGGCGTACGTCGCGTTGGCTCGCATTAGCGCGCGTTTGCAAGCTTTTCGTGGTTTCAAACGTTCAAACATGTGATTTGATGTTGCTCCCATACATTAGGGTGGGTGTCAAGGTCACCTGAAGGTCAGGTCAGGTCATTGACCTTTGGTGACCTCCGGTGACCTCGGTTCACTTTTTCGAGTTTTACATGTTTCTGGGCTAGTTTTTGGAGCTGAATTCGAATTTAGCAACCATTTGAACATTTACGAAGTAGTTTTGGTTTCTCCGTAACATGTTACGAAGCTGTCAGAGACAGTTGACACGTATTACGAATACCCGTCACAACCCCTACCGGTTGACCTGACCTGACCTGACCCGACCTGGTCTAAATGCTTGAAGACATCATCTCTGATCAAAACTAACAAGATATTCGTGATCAGCACCCCAGAAAACCACATAACAGCCACATTTTACGACTTTCTAACAGGTCCCGATTTTCCCGGTTTTCGGGTCATTGACCTGACCTGGAAGGTCACCCGATGACCTAGGACCTTAAAATTGGGTATCATCGGCTTCGTCTTGTGACGGGCAACACGCTCGTTTTTTCCGCGAAGCTCTAGCTCGATCAGGGGCCAAACGCGAGGGGGGGTCGTACCCCCCCCCCCCCCACTTGTGCCGTCGAAGGACGCAAAATGGCCTGTGCCGGCGAGGGATAAAGAGGCTAAGAAATTTGTAAAATGTTGGCATTTCCCTCATGTTCCCAAGTTGGTATAGTTTCGGTATTTCCCCACGGTTTTGGTTGGTAATTGGTTTGGTATCACTTCCCGTATTCCGATCTTCCGTAATTGACATCACTAGAATGCACAACGGGAGTGAAGAAAGGCGAAAAGTAGCAAAATAGAAATGGGTGAGGCTGGGCACCCTCACCTCTCCGACTTCGAGGAGTCTGAGGCGCCCAGGTCGGGTCCGTCGCCGCCGCCCGCCGCCTGTGGACCGTCATCAGTGCCGACCGCCAGCGCCGGCCCGCCGGAGTCCGCCGCCGCCGGATCGCCGGTGTCGGCCGGAACCGCAGCGCCGGCGCGTCCCTCTTCACCGGCGACCGGTGCCGAGCCGCTGCCGCCGCCGCCGCCAGCGCAGGATGAGCTGGTGGTGCTGGACGCTGACTCCGAGTCCAAACCGGCGCGGACCCGCGAGGACGAAGATGGCGAGCTCCAGGAAGCCATCGTGAGGTCGCTGGGGAAGGGAGCGCCGGCCGACACCTCGGAGCAGGCACATCTCTCGGATTTCTGCGTGGAAGACGGCCAGTCTCTCTGCTCAGTGGACCTGGCCGGCGACTTTACCTACCGGCTGGTGGGCGTCGTCAGCCACTACGGCGGCGCCACGCACTCCGGACACTACGTGTCGGACGTCTACAGCGTCGGCAGGGACCGTTGGTACCACTATAACGATAGCCGAGTCAGCTGTGTCGACGAGGCCGACATTATGGGCGAGGGACACCAGAGAAACGGCTACATATTCTTCTACCTCCACAAAGACCTATATAACCAAGTGGTCAGCGCAGAGGGAGCCGGCGGGGCGCTGTAACCGCCGCGCCAGGGAGCACAGGCTCTGAGCGGCACCGGCGGTTCGTATGGGTACATGTGGTTAATGTGTTTATGCATGTGAGCTTGTACTTTCTGTTAAATAGCACAATAAAATTTTGGTGGCTGGGCCAAACTTATCAGTACAGCCAAGATCATCTATATCTCCTGAGTCTGTCAGTTACACTGGCTGACGCAATCTGTACCATTTTATAGATGAAAACACTAATAATGAAGGTGACGGTATACATAAGCTCGCGAGCTTAGCATTGCGTATCATAACTGCATGAAGCGACTTCTTAAGGTTCCCAGATGGGCCCGTAATCATGAACTATGTCATGATCTTACAATGTTAACATGTCAAATGCAAATAGCGTATAGACAGATTCTGTTCTGGCGCCGTCTTTCACTCTCTCCCAATGCTCTGATTGCTGCCGTGTTGGATAGTCCAGCTGGCCAGGTGGGTCTGGCAGCGCAGCAGCACTTGCGACTGCGTCAGCAGTATGAGCTCAATGACTTGGATTTGTCCGCTATCTCGCCTTCTGAGCTTCATAATGTCTTTGTTGCCCGGATCGAAGAAATTGTGCGTAGAAGGGAGAATGCTGAAGCTCCAGATCGGTTTGTGTACCGGATATAGGGAAACACGCATTTTACATTCGCTTCCTGTGTCTTTGTGTTTGTTGAAGTGTTGTGGTGATATGTATTGTGTATATGTACCGATTTCGGTATGAAATAAACCGTTATTATTATTATTATTATTATTATAAGGTGCCGCAAGTATGTACGTCCGCTTTCTCCTTCCTCTTGATGCCGCTGGAAGAGAGCGGCAATGTCCTAGAGTGCCGAACCAATCATATTTCTGCTTATTTTAGATATTCTGTACAATTTTTAATTTATTAGCCGTCTTTACGACAGGCTGTCACCTGTCTGACAAATGCACCTAATTCTCACCAAATCTGCACCACCGTCACCGAAAAACCATCGGCTCCGCAGACCTGGCAAGGCTGCGGAGTCGGAGTTGGAGTCGGTCGGAGTTGATTACTCAAGCCCGGAGTCGGAGTCGGAGTTAGTTTTTGAAAGCTGGGGTTGGAGTCAGAGTCACCGAAAATCCATCGACCCCGAAGCCCCGCGCAAAACTATGGTGATTTGATTTTCGTCTACGAGAAAGCCGGCGAGGTGTTGGCCGGATCACCGGCGGGACGTACGTTGGCTCGGTCCGATCCGAATATTTCCGCTAAATTGTTTAGTTCGAGTAGCAGCTGGTCCTGATTTGCTTCACTGAGGAAAGTTCACACCGTTCTGCTTGCATTGGACATCAAAACTGCACAAAAACGTATTTGAACGTCCGTCTCCATAATAGCTACGGACGGTGGCCGGCGAGTTACCATCCCAGTCATTCGGGCCCGGTAGGGGACGGTAAAAAAACTGATGACCATGGCTGGTTATATTGCCTTGATATGATCTAAAAGAAGGTGATAAGTGTGTTCAAATTAAGGTTTGCTCTCTGATCGAGAATGATACAACAGCTAGGCAATGCGTATTATGTTGTTGCAATAAGGTTGCATGGCTCCTTCGACGCCAGGATGAATCATGGTTGCACAGCGACCTCTGTTCATAGCTGAGGAGGACGGAGCCCTGACCTCCCGCCTCAGCGCACGCCTCTCTCGCTCTCGGACAGCCACGACCTCTTGTGCTCCTGTTCCTGTCCTGTCCTGTGTCACGCTGTGCCCTCCTGTCCCATATCCTGTCCTGTACTCTGACCTGAGCCCTGACCGTGGTCAGCTCCTGTGCTCGCCTCCGTCGGCGTCTCCGCGGCCCTCCGTCGGTCCCCGTCGGTTCCGACGCACAGCCCCCGTCGGCTCCGACGCTCAGTCCTCCGTCGGCTCCGACGCTCAGTCCTCCGTCAGCCGTCGGTACCGACGGAGCGGGCGTCGGAGGCGACGCAGCGGGGTGACGAAGTTGGTGGAGACGAAACGAGCATCGCTGACGGAGGCGGCGGGGCCAGCGGCTGAGTGTGGCGGACAGAGGCGGTGGCGGCGGCGGAGTGGGCGTGGGGGTGGACTCGGAACAGGCTGCAGCGGCGGTGACTCGAGCAGGAGTGGACGTTCGGGGGGCTGGACGGACAGTTCTTGCGGACTTTCAGACCGGCCACAGGTGGTTACAGACATCAGCCACCAGCGATCAACGATCAGAGAGGGTGAGCTGGCGAAGAGGACTGGACTCGGCTCGGAGGAGGGCAGCTTCGTCTACATCAGCACTTAGGTAAGGTTGCCGAGGGCAGCTTCGCCTTCCTCAGCACTGAGGTAAGGTTGCCGCGCATGGGAGGCAAGATGCCGAGAACCATGCGGTACAGTATTTCGGTTGCGCTAACGGATTTCCTCCCCCCTCCAGAGAGCTTAGAGAATGCCCAAATATTCCGTATCAAAAGGTCAAAAGTCAACCCAAGACAGGCTTCCACGGCTGTTAATTTACCACGAGCCTTCACTCAGTGTCGTGTAAGTCATTTATCCGCGGTAGGTGGGTGTCGTGCTGTGTCGCTAAACATTTTTCTGGGCTTCGGTCCTAGTCATTGGCACATTGCAGCCGCACTTAATCCTTATCCTGGCCGTCCACTGTTCATCGCGTATTTTCACACTTGTATCCTCTTTTTTTCATTCGTGTCTTATTTCTACCCTGTGTTATGTGCTGCTATTTGGAGACTTTTCCCTGCAACTTTCTGTTTGTGTTCTTGCCTATTATGTCTACGTGCCGTCCATGTTCTTGTGGTAGGCTTTGATATGCTCTACGCCATGTAGGTGATATTTCGCCGCAAATCTGACCGAAACAGAAGGAACTGATCGTAAGTGACGCTTCATTTCGGCGACCGACTGTCCATTCGCCGCCAGCTCGAAACCACACCCCTGCAGGCACTGTGAGCCCCAGCGCCCTCCCGCCCGCACGAATTGTGAACCAGAATTTGGTTTGGTAATCGTAAGAAAAAAGGACTTCATGCATCTTGAATATATTAACACGCATTTTAATTAATGCAGATAACTGCTATGTGTTTGTAAAGCGATGCTCTCAGCCGCATAAAAAACTATGACATATACGCACATTAACTATTGACTGTGCGTTTTAGCACGCGCAGTGGAGGGGGGGCGTATTTCGCCCACCTATCCTGTTTTTCGCCAATAACTCGCGCCGCAAACATAATATTAACCCGCGCCGTGCTGGTGGCCTGAACTTTCCGCCGAGTGCTGGGGGGGGGGGGCGTTTTCACGCCCCCCCGTCTAACTCGGCTCCTGGGCCACGTAGCGACACGCGGTAAGCGGCAATCGAAAGAGTGTCAAAAATAAGGACGAAAACACTTCGGTCATTTTTTATGGGTCAGGTCAAAGGTCAGGTCACCAGAGGTCACCAAAGGTAAAATGTTGACTATTTCAACATTTTGGAAACTGCCAACGGCTATCTCGGGAACCGATAGAGCTACAGCGCCGCGGAAAAGCGCATTCGATAGCCCTTTTACAGACCTTTCTGAATAATGTTCTCAGATTTGACCTCAGGTCAACGGTTTAGCCTCCAGAGGGCAAAAACTCCAAAAATAGCCGTTTTTACGAAAAACGTTTTTTCGTCAATAACTTTTGACTCATAAGCGCCATGACATTACTTTTGCCAGCATCGTGTTCCTCTCGTCGAGACGCGTCGAATGAACTATTTGTTGACCTTGAAAGGTCATTTTGAAAATTTGACCTCAGGTCAAGGTCATGACCTGACCGAAAAGGGTCATATTGCATATCAGTCGATCCGTATCGTCGAGCTGAACACATCTGATGTGTTTTCACCGCTCTAGCACGTCTCTATCAAAAGTTATAGCCAAAAAACTGCTGGCGACCGTTCATGACCTGAGATGACCTCAGGGGCACACAGAGGGGTCACAGGTGCATTTGTCCTATTCAGTGTGTCATGTTTACCTATGAACCGATGTTTGAGAGCGTTTTGAACGATATTCGTCCAAAAGAGGCGCATTTCAATTTTCTCCCATTGACTTATAATGGAGAGGTCGCAAAATTGACCTGACCTTAGGTCACAGATATCAAAAATCCGAGATATACATTTTATACATACTGTTACTCATATCAATCGCTGAAAGTTTCAAAGTGATCGTTCAGTCGGTGTAGCTATAGCGAGCCTTTGAACTTTTTCTGAGGTAAGGTCACTTGACGTGACCTGGTGACCTGACCTTGAACGGCCTAGGTCTGAAATTTTCACAACATGTGCGGAAATGATGTAGGAACACGTGTACCAAAAACGGCGGCGCTGCGCGCCGCCGTTTTTGAGATATTCGCGAAAAACCTGAGGGGGGGCGTAAAAACGCCCCCCCCCCCCAGCACGGCGCGGGTTTTAATGTGAAATTTTGGCTACCTGTCCAGAATTGAATTGCGAATCTTCTCGTGCAAGAAATAAGAAAAAAATTATGAAAAGCTTTTGAAGTAATCAAGCTAGACCAAAACTAAAAACAGCATCGTAATTCTCTCGTCATTCCGCATGGAGCCATGTATGTGTTAACCTCGAGAGGTCAAGGTCAAAGGTTGGCTTCAGGTCACGTTACCTCAGGTCGCTTGATCTCAAGGTTACGTGAGTTCAAGGTCATCATGTATATCATTCGATGCGCCTTGACAAGCTGAACACAATGAGACCATTTGTGCGGCTGTATGTTTTTATGTATGTATTTATTAGCAAGAAAGCGTTAGGTAACCCTTGATGACGTCACATGCCCTTACAGCCGTCCAATAGGAAATATGGCATCAAGGTAGTCAAAGTTGGTCATGAATTATGTCCTTTATGGTATAATTGACCATGACAACTCGGCCGTCACAGCATAAGTGACTCTGAGCGCACCGGCCAAGTTGCCCCGCTAGTCCCGTCCAAATAACCCCACATTGCCATTCTGAAAATTGTTATCTATAAAGTCGTCATGGCTGTACAGAACTAGATGAAATTGCTCTTGGAACCGCTGAACACCCTCAAGAATAGTGCTATAATGTTGGAATTCGTTTACAGCCCAAATAATACATGTTATACAAATTTTTAAACGGAAGTAAAAGTTACCATTTTCTAACGAAACTCACATTTTATTAATTTTGAATAAAACTAAGAGGGGGAAAGTTTTGACATTTGTTCTCGAGTTAGTTCTGCCGATGACAAATGAATAGAGACTAAAGTTATTTCATTCACTTTTATCAGCTTTCGTACAGGTGGGGGCGGCCAATTTACACCACCGGCTAAATTACCCCACTCTCTCCTATGTAAGCCTCTGTGCAACCTAAACTGATAACTACTAAGAATCACAGTGAACCTTATTTGACCAAATCTGCAGCAAATATGCACCTAATCTGCACCAAATGCGTACTATTGGTCTCAACACAGGGGCCCAAGCGGCCTGTAGTTCGGATGCGGTGCATACCCTCGCCCTCGGCACAACTCGAGTGGGGGTGGGGCTGGGTGGGAGGAGGGGTGCACTCGGCCCGAGCTGTGGCGAGGGTAAGGGTAAGGGTAAGGTATTCACGGCATCAAAACTACAGGTCGCCTGGGCCCTTGAGACCAATCGTACCAGATGGCCGTCGTGAAAACGGTTAGTAGGTGTCAACGACCATGGAGAGTTTCGCAACATGCTACGAAGGCACCAAAACTACTTCGTAAATGTTCAAAGGGCTGCTAAATTCGAAATCAGATCCAAGAGCCAGAATAGAAACATGTAACACTCGAACAAGTGAACAAGGTCATCAAAGATCAATGACCGAACCTAACCTTCAAGTGACCTTGACACCAGCCATGTTGCATGGGTGATGGGACCAACATCATTTCACATGTTTGAATGTTGAAAAACACTAGAGTGCAAACGAGCGGAAAATGTGCGACGATATCCACCGAATCACGATTTCAGCCAAACATAGCCTCGAGAAATAGTGACAGGTCAAAAGTCATTTGAGTTAAGATCATGAGCTTTTCAGGGTAGGTGTAAAATTGAATACCTGGAGGGTACTGAAAGTTTCGTCGCGCTCCGCGCTGTTTTCGCGAGTTATTCGTGGAAGATGAGAGGGGGGTCCATTCCAACCCCCCCCCCCCCATATGTAAGTGCGCGGGCTGAGTCCGATCTTCCTGATGATTTTCAGACTGTGGCTCAGTGATGGTGAGAACGAACAATGCCAATGAGTGTGAGCAGTGGCGTAGACAGGGGGGGGGGGGCCATGGGGGCCATGGCCCCCCCTTTCCGCCCAGCCGCCCAAATGGCGCCCCAATCAGCGCCGACTAGGCTGATGCCGTTTTACAGAGGGATAAAAAGTGATGTGCAGGCAGGGATCGAACTCAATATCTCTTTGGGGGCTGCCTGGACACCCCAATGTTCTCCAGGGCACCCCAAATAGGACCTGAGCCCCCCAATGTTGAAGGGCGCCCCTCTGGAAACCATAATATTCCGAACCCCCAGGGTCGCTGGCGCCCCTGAAGAGCCGCTGGCACCCACCTGAACGGTCCGAAACAGTCGCCCCATTAAAGGTTGATGGCGCCCCTCCAGAGCATCCGGCGCACCTCTGAAGCTCCCCCAATCAACCCCATCCAAGATCGATGGCGCCCCGTGAAACCACTGGCGCCCCTCTAAAGCACCGGCGTGCTTCTGAAGATCCCAGTCGTCCTCATCCGAGGTCGCTGGCGCCCATCTAAACGGAGATTACAGCTGCCCCATCTTAAGGTCGATGGCAACCCTCTGAAACCAATGGCGCCTTTCTAGAATATACCCGGCGCCCCTCTGAAAATCACATTCGCCCCATCCGAGACAACACCCCTTGAGACTACAGTCGCCCCACCCAAGCTCAAAGTGCCCCTCCAGAGCGTCCGGCGCCCTGCTGAAGGCAACAGTGGCCCCATCCATGCCCAATGCACTATAGGCCGGCAGCCTGAAAAAGCGCTAGAAATTCCCCCAAACTGACTGTCCGCAATATGAACAAAATAGGTATCATTTAATCCCAAATTGATCGAAGAATATGATTCCGATGCTAGTTTTGCCCTAAGGTCAAAATTGAGGTCGTCAGTTGTCACCAAACACAAGACAATTTAGACTCTCTATAGGCCACCACATTTACCGATTTTAATGATGAACTTTAGTGGTAGTTTATTAGTTGACCAATCGTCGTTTTGAACGAAATTTCCTGTCAGACTAGTTCAGGGCACTGTTGTTCACTGTGCCAACATCATTCTGACATATTGCATCGCTTTTCTGCAAGATAAGCTAGCTGTTTGCAAGCAGCTGCAAGACGTAATTTAAAATCGTATCCAATTTTTTAATTAGACTTTTATAAAAACGTTATTTCGAGCGGCTAAAAATGAACATTTTATACTAGCCTCTGATTACTCATCTTTTGTTCCATATAGGTGCTTTGCTGCTTTTCCCTGCTACTTTTCGAGATATGCGCCAGTAAACCACATGATGTAGGGGCAATTGTCACTTCGCCGCTCCACTGAAGGCCCGGCGCTCTTTAAAGCGCTGGAAGTTGTGAAAAACAAACGCTTATAATCTAAATAAAATATATGTCCCTGAGCTCAGAATTGATCAACGCACACAATGCTGTCAACATTTCTGGGCCAAACTCAAAAATTCAGTCATTATTAACCCCTAAACACAAGTCAGTGATAATCAACAACAACTTGCTCTTTAGTTAGACTTTTTGAGAAATGTTATTTCGAGCCGCTAAAAATGGCCATGCCATACAAACCACCAATCATCTTTCTGTCATGCCCTACTCGCAATTTTTGCTAATGCCTGCTACTCTTCGAGGTCACGTGACCTCACCATTAAAAGTGAATGGGGAAATAAGGAAACTGTTGTTTTTGCGCATGGAATGATTTCAAACTATCTCAAGCATACGGAATCGTGATTTCGTGCACTCCTTGCAAGATCCGATGCTTTACTTTTGCATTTTTTACCTTCCGTGACGTCATTTATGACGTCACACCGGTCATAGGAGTTTCTCGTCAATAACTCAAGATCAAATTGAGCCAGCGACTCGGGAAAGCCACCAATGGACTCGGGAAGACCTCCCGAATCGAATGATATGCGATACGACCTCCTTCGATTAAGTTCGTGGCCTGATGGGCTCTGAACTGACCTTGACTCGAGGTCAATACCTTAAGTTGACCTCACCCGAACAAAAAGTATACCATTCGACGCGCCTGAGCCAGGCGAACACGATGGTGCCAAAATCGCTGCTCTGCGGCCATTTTTTTGCGAAATTATTTGCCAAAAACCAAACCCTACCTTGGGCTTTTTGACTTCACATCAGAGGTTACCGGTTGACCTGGGACCTTAAAATCGGGTATCAATCGTTCCGCCTTGAAACGGCGCACACGCTTGTTTTTTCCGCGAGGCTCTAGCTCCATTAGGGGCGAAACGGCAAAAAGGGGTCGTACCAACCCTCCCCCCTCGGCCGGCCGAGGGGGTGGGGGGTCCGACAATAGGTCCGGCGAGGGTTAAGCAGCCCCACTTCGTTTTTAGCATGTTTGCTTGTCACTGAGATTAACAACTCAATCACAAATAATTTCTAGCACTTTTCCGGACCCCCGGCCCAGTGTGTGCAATGGCGCACTCAACGCCCTTCTAAAGATCACAGTCGCCCCATCAATCCGAGGTCGCTGGCGCCCCTCAACAGCCATTGGCGTCCACCTGAACCGGGACTTCAGTCGGCCCATCTTAGATCAATGGCGCCCCTCTGAAACCACTGGTGCCCCTCTGAAAATCCCAGTCGGACCATCCAAGATCAATGGCGCCCCTCCAGGAAGTCCGACGCCCTACTGAAGGCAGCAGTGACCCCATTCAAGCATTGCACCCCTCTAGAGCACCCGGTGCCCTTCTGAAGATCACATTTGCCCTATCCGAGGTATTCGGCGCCCTACAGTAGTCACTGACGAGTGATGCCCATCTGAATGGAGACTTCAGTCGCCCCGCCCCATTCAAGATCGATAGCGCCCCCCTCCTGAAATCACTGACGCTAGGCAATTATTTGACAATGGGGCTTTCTCATCGACACCTAGGGCCCTTTTCAAGATGCTGCAGCCAGGCGGCGCTGAGCTGGGCTAGGATGTGCCAAGCGTTTCTTATAAGGCAGCCTCGTTAGTGCCACCCCCTCGTTGCGATACCGCCCCTCAATGCGACGCCGCCCCTTCACCGACCACCGTACAATGCCACCCCTCAATGCAAGTGGTGCCCCTCGGCGCAGTGCCGCCTATTATTGCGATGCTGCCCCCGCCTAGCAGTGTGATTGTGTGAATGCGATTGTATGAAAGATGCAAAAGATGTGATTCGGCGTCGTGGTTGTGTAGGCTATGTATGACGAATTCCTCTGGCGCACGCAGTCGCCAACAGGGCAATGGTATTCGTGCACTATCTGTGGCCTTTAACACGCGCAGTAGTGGAGGGGGGGGGGAGATTTCGCCCACCCCTCTTCTTTTTCGCCAATAAGCTTCCCACGAAATTGTTCTTGAAAGAGCTCTGCTGCGTCACTGCCTGATGCGAGTCTGCCCGTTTTCACCAGCGAGTTCGTCTCAGGAAGAAATCTGCGGCGGCACCACGAACGAGCCGTGTCCGTCGTACGAGCCCTACTGCTGCCGATATGCCTTCTCCGACCAGTGCATCTGCCAGCGAGAGCAGTGCCAGCAGCCGTGCTGAACAGACACTGCTGAACAGACCGCCGGCCGTGCCAGCCAGCATCCCTGCTGAACAGACCGCCAGCGGCGCACACAGCACCCCGCTGAACATCAGCGGCGCACACAGCACCCCGCTGAACATCAGCGGCGCACATAGCTTCTCCTGAACACTGTCAACGCGGACCCGGCAGAATGGGACGCGTAACACTGTAACACTTGGCGTAAGCACGGTAAACCGCTGAACACTGTCAGCGTGAGCAGTGACGGCAGCTGCTGAACACTGTCAGCGTGAGCAGTGACAGCAGCTGCTGAACACTCTCAGCGTGAGCAGTGACAGCAGCTGCTGAACACTGTCAGCGTGAGCAGTGACGGCAGCTGCTGAACACTGTCAGCGTGAGCAGTGACAGCAGCTGCTGAACACTGTCAGCGTGAGCAGTGACAGCAGCTGCTGAATACTGCTCATGGCACCTTTCTGATGAAAACGGTCGTTTGCTGTGTGGGTGAACACGGTTGACCACTGCTCTGAACCCATGTTGGACAATAAATTTCAGTTGGACCATATATATGTAGAGCCAAATACACGCTGAACGCAACCACATGTGCTGTCAATTATCCCTCGCCCATGTAGGGGGGGGGGGGTGCTACACCCCTGAGGTTTTTCTTAGCTACACGCCGAACCGTTTCAGATAGCCTGCTCAAATTTTCAGTACCCTTTGGGGCATCCTTTGCGCAACTTTTGGTATTTGTTTTGTCAAGGTCATGTCAGGTCACGGAGTTATGACGTCATAACCCTAGAACGCCTAGGGGGGGGGGTTGTATCAACCCCCCCCCCTGAGGTTTTTTCGAAGTGCACGCTAAACGGCTTGTCGTAGCGGGCTGAAATTTTCAATACCCTCTGGGGCAACCTTTGCGCATCTTTTGCCGAAAAAAATTGATCGGGTCATGTCAGGTCACGGAGTTATGACGTCATAAGAGGTACAGCCTCCGGCCGACAGTTACCAAACGTGTGCGCCGAATCCCTAGGTTTTCTGCCGGTGATACCCACATTGTTTGATGGATCATGATGAAACTTCCCATGCATGTTGGGGCAAGCATTGGCTATCGTGTGGTGCAAGAAAATTGACCGGGTCAGGTCAGGTCACGGAGCTATGACGTCACAAGAGGAACAGCGTCCGGTACTATTTTTGAAAAGCGCCCGAACCACTATTTTGCTAATTCTTGTCACCTCAATGGGAATATGCAGCAATATTAGCTTCTATAGGGAGCAAATGGACCTCCCAAATCCAAAAATACAATCAAATTTCAAAAATTTAAATTTTGATTTTTCGAATTTCTGCCGTGGACTGTGACCTTGCCGATTTCCGGCGCTCCCAACGCGACATTTTTAGAGCTAGGGAAACGAAATACATACCAAACGATAGAGAATTGATCAAGGAACACGATAGTGAAGGTTTCAAGTCGATATCTCCCACCGTTTTGCCGCAATCGCCGCGGAAAGTTGAAAAAGTTTGATTTTTTCGGAAAATTTGACCTTTGACCGGTCATAAGTAGGTCAAATGTTGACCTAGGACCAACAAAATACCACCAATCGCGAGATCTCGTTGAGAGCAATCCGTTGGTTTTTTCCGCTAAGCTCTATGACCTTCCGTTTCGAAACGCCAGGGGGGGGTCGTAAACCCCCCCCCCCCCTGGTCGTTCGTGTTATGAGAAATGGCCTGGTCGTGCGAGGGATAAAGGGAACAACCTCCGGCCAGATTTACGCTAAATTGGAGATTGCTTCACATTGGTATAAATGCCGACTGACCTGACGCACTGATGGATTGTTTTAGAATCACAACTGGCTGATTTGAAATTGGCACAATGTCCGTTGACATTTTGAAGGTTACTAAAGGTCAAGGTAAGGTCAGTGACCTCGGTTGACCTGTAATGACTTCTTTCACTTGTATGCCGTTTCGGGGTAGGGGAGAGTGGGGTGGGTTGTATCAGTTTTTACTCCGAGACCCATAACCTCGTAACTATCCGTGGTAAACTCATTATTTCCATACTATCTCCTTCCTTGATTCTTCGGCTTTTTTGTGCAAAGTAACTTTTCCGCTACCTCTATCAGTTTTTCTTCTACGGTCTGCCGAATAGAACAATGTTTTTGATACAACTTGCCCCATGGCTTGGGTGAGTTGTATCACATGGTGGGGTAATTTGTATCACTATTTCACGTTTCAGGGAGTGTGCTTGCTACTGGTTTTGAACATAACAACAACATTAAATGGGGTTAATACAATGTATATGCTCAAAGGCTTCACTTTTATTAGACCAAACTTAGGTCATTCCGAACGAAACATCGAAACGAACGAAAAATCAACAGACTACACGCAAAAGTGGCCCGTTGACCCTCGCCCGCACATGGGGGGGGGGGGGGTGGTTGCCACCCCCCCAGGTAGTCTTTCTGCTCTGCACTCAACATTTTTAGAGCTAGAACGCTGATTTTTCGTATAGCTGCTCCTCTATCCTTTCTTGATGTCCACTGAAAATTTCAAGTTTCTGTGATTTTTGGTTTCGGAGATATGACCTTGTTTTTCAGGTCATGTCATGACCCAAATGACCAATTCTCAACATCTTTCGCTTGCCATGGGCCTTGTGAGCTTTTGACACCCTGATTTCGGCCTTTTTTGCCAGTCTTACCTCCCACCTATCATGGAACATGTTGTTCGACGATGTACAGGGGTCAAGGTCAGGGTCAAGGTCAACCTAGGTCATCTAAGATAATTGCGTTTTAGGCAAGCTGAATTTACTTTTTGTGAAGTTTTTTGACTGCATTTTTGGTAAAAGCTTATCAGATCATGATTTCATGTAATATGGACCCAAAAACAACGGTGCACACATCAGTATACACACAGACACACACAGACATACAAACACATATAATTGACCTTGACCTAACTTGACCTGAAATGACCTCAGCAGCAAAATTCTGGTCGGGTAGTGTGACAAAGAGGTTCTAGCTGGCTTGGCACCAGAAAACAGCATCGTCATCGGTATTTGATAAGCAGCGCACTTGATATCCAACGGTGACCCAAAACAGCAATATTTTTTAGTTTGACCTGACCTGGAAGGTCAATGACTGACCTGAGAAGGTAAAACTGGGTATCATTGGATTCGTCTCTTCCCAAAGAATCTTTTTGGTCTTTACTGCTAAGCTCTATCTCCAACAGGAACGAAATGGCGCGGGGGGGGGTGGCAACCCCCCCCCCCCATGTGCGTTCTAGGATGGGAAAATAGCATGTGCGGGCGAGGGTTAAGAGCAAAGAAGCCAACACATTGTGCCGAAATGGAACGAATATTGACTAGCTACCTACAAACGCGAGCCAGGGCTTAGCTTTCGCGATCAAAAGCAACATACCCATACATACATGCATACATACATGTTACAACATACCCCACCCGGCTCCGATACAACATGTACCTCGCGCCATCTTGGAAAAACATCCTCGTGCTCAAAAACAGCGGACAGCTGGAGAAATCCATTTTCACTCACGCAGCCTTAGAACCTACCCTCACCACCGCTAGGTATATCTTTCAAATTTGTGCACATCTAAATGCCCAAAACACACATTTTCTTGCAACTCATTTTTTTAGAATGACATTAAAAAAACATAAAATCGGCTCTCACCTCGAGACGCGTCGACCCAGCCACACGACAGAACAGGGAAAGATGGCGCCCGGAAAACCTCATCGGCTGGTCGTGTCACGAGCCCCATCTATTGGATAAGTTTGGCACAATTCGCCCTGATACAACTTGGACATGATACAACTCTCCCCGCTCTCCCCTATTTTGATGCCCTGAATTCGAATTTGCTATCCATTTCAGGCATCGTCGGTTGTTTCCTGTAGTTCATTTTGGGTCAGGGTCAGGTCAGTGACGTCACACGCCTGACGTGACCCAATGCACAAATGACCTTGCAGACTTCCGATGCTCCCAACGCATCATTTTTAGAGTTATGACATCGAAATACACACCAAACGATAGAGAAATGATCAATGGATCACGATTGTGAAGGTTTCAAGTCGATATCTCTTACCGTTTTGCCGCAATCGGCGCGGAAATCTGAAAAAGTTAGAATTTTCCGAAAATTTGACCTTTGACCGGTCATAAGTAGGTCAAATGTTGACCTAGGACCAAGAAATATGCCACCAATCGCGAGATCTCGTTGAGAGCAATCCGTTGGTCTTTTCCGCTAAGCTCTACGATGTTCCGTTTTCAAACGCCAGGGGGGATCGCACCAACTGCATGGGCGAAGGTGGCAAAACACCGCTTACGGGCGAGGGTTATTCAATCCGTAACGAGGAGTCACACGACTGCAGATCGGACATGGTCGTGCATGGATCTGAGTGATGGATCTGTGGCCTCAGTGGATCTGGATCTGAGTGATGGATCTGTGGCCTAAGTGGATCTCGAGTTGAGTGATCTGTGGCCTCAGTGGATCTGGATCTGAGTGATGGATCTGTGGCCTAAGTGGATCTCGAGTTGAGTGATCTGTGGCCTCAGTGGATCTGGATCTGAGTGATGGATCTGTGGCCTCAGTGGATCTCGAGTTGAGTGATCTGTGGCCTCAGTGGATCTGGATCTGAGTGATGGATCTGTGACCTCAGTGGATCTGGATCTGAGTGATGGATCTGTGGCCTCAGTGGATCTCGAGTCAGACTAAGACAGTGGATCTCGAGTCAGACTAAGATAACAAAACATTCCGAACGTGTTGGCCTGTTTTGATTTGCAGAATACAGACACCGCATACAAACCTCCCATCTCTGCCCGGTTGCTACTGGTTTTGCAGATATCACCACAACTAACGCGTCCCGAATCTGCCGGTATCCCGGCGCCTACTTGTTGCTCCCGGGGCCGAAAACAGGCTGTTGATGCCCCCCCCCCGCGGCACTGTGAGCTGCAGATGTCGGCGATACGCGGCACTGTGAGCTGCAGATGTCGGCGATACGCGGCACTGTGAGCTGCAGATGTCGGCGATACGCGGCACTGTGAGCTGCAGATGTCGGCGATACGTATGCATTGGGCGACTCGCGGGCGCCGCTGTAAACTGGGCTTTAGCGCGGTGGGATGAAGGACTGGTCCGCCTGTGTTCCCTGCTATCCAGGAAACCGAGCTAAAGCGGTGTTTACACTGCAGCCTGTGAGAGAAACGTGGGCAAGCTCAGATATGGGATTTGGTGTGAATTATAAAACAGGGAAAATGGGCGGTAAGGAGGCACATAAGGACTAAAAGAAGCTAACCGCTTCACATTTCAAACGGAGTGAGGCCTTATATAAATCTGGATTGTGGATAACATGTCGCTTTGTCATTTTGTCCACGTTTTGTTGGCCCTCAATGGGTCTGCCAGTTGGTTTGCTGTTCCTGTTCTTCTATTTGCTCTTTTTTTCTATTACTTGTCTTGTACCAGTGTGTCTATACTTACTTCCTCTCTCTCTCTCTCTCTCTCTCTCTCTCTCTCTCTCTCTCTCTCTCTCTCTCTCTCTCTCTCTCTCTCTCTCTCTCTCTCTCTCTCTCTCTCTCTCTCTCTCTCTCTCTCTCTCTCTCTCTCTCCTCTCTCTCTCTCTCTCTCTCTCTCTCTCTCTCTCTCTCTCTCTCTCTCTCTCTCTCTCTCTCTCTCTCTCTCTCTCTCTCTCTCTCTCTCTCTCCTCTCTCTCTCCTCTCTCTCTCTCTCTCTCTCTCTCTCTCTCTCTCTCTCTCCTCTCTCTCTCTCTCTCTCTCTCTCTCTCTCTCTCTCTCTCTCTCTCTCTCTCTCTCTCTCTCTCTCTCTCTCTCTCTCTCTCTCTCTCTCTCTCTCTCTCTCTCTCTCTCTCTCTCTCTCTCTCTCTCTCTCTCTCTCTCTCTCTCTCTCTCCTCTCTCTCTCTCTCTCTCTCTCTCTCTCTCTCTCTCTCTCTCTCTCTCTCTCTCTCTCTCTCTCTCTCTCTCTCTCTCTCTCTCTCTCTCTCTCTCTCTCTCTCTCTCTCTCTCTCTCTCTCTCTCTCTCTCTCTCTCTCTCTCTCTCTCTATGTCTCTATGTCTCTATGTCTCTATCTCTATCTCTCTCTCTCTCTCTCTCTCTCTGTCTCTCTCTCTCTCTCTCTCTCTCTCTCTCTCTCTCTCTCTCTCTCTCTCTCTCTCTCTCTCTCTCTCTCTCTCTCTCTGTCTCTGTCTCTCTCTCTCTCTCTCTCTCTCTCTCTCTCTCTCTCTCTCTCTCTCTCTCTCTCTCTCTCTCTCTCTCTCTCTCTCTCTCTCTCTCTCTCTCTCTCTCTCCCCCCATCTTCCTTCATAACTTCACGATCAGCCATCAAATCGTTGAGGCATGTTCCAAAAAAGCAATAAAAATCACCGATGCGTGCTTGTTTATCAGGGACTGTACATAAATAAGCGTGCGGCGATTTCCCGATAAGGTAGGTAGCTCTGGTGTCAGTTCAGAAAACATCACATCCATTGCAGAGTATACGCCGGTCTCAACAACTGAGTGGTTAGTCACAGATGGACAGTTGAAAGGGGGGAGTCTCGACCCTCTGAGACCGGTCTGTGTCCCCGTTAGAAGGGACCGCCCAGCCTGCTGACGTGCCAGCTCCCCATAGAGCCAGCGTACAGACACTCAGCCTGTTATCTATTATAAAACCACTGTCCTACTTGGTCCTCGTCACTCTCCGTCCCCGCCTCAACACGCGGTGTAACCTTTAAAACCTGAATCACAGAAGCCGCCCTGAGAGACCTATAGAATTCATCGCAGCTCTCGCTGTTCTGTGCCCGTCCCGTGGTGTTTTGCAGCACAATAGGAGCGATAGCGAACGCAGATCACGTGTTTTGAATCAAATCACCGGTAAATAATTGACTTTTGAGCAGAAATGACGCTGCCAGTAAGGATAATTTTGCAGTAATTTTCTGATAATTTCCAGACGAAATCCAGCCTTTCAAGAACGCGCCGAGGTAAATAGCCTCGACATTAGGTCTACCAATAATATGAGAGACGTTTCCGGCATAAAGCCAATGTTCCCCTCTCTCAATGCCAACCGCGACAACAAGCTGAAATAGACTGGCTCCGAAGTTCTGTCAGAAAGTTGACGTTTCTTATCAGATATTCATTGCGTGTCGTTTTTGCTGAGAGGAAGTGCAGCAGCCAATATGGCGGCTGGTACCTGCAGAGAGGGAAAAGGGTATAACCAATTGTGTTTCCTCTTCTAATGTCAATTGTCTAATGAGCTTATTACTCGGGCTGGTGCCGCAGTGCAGCTCACGTGCTGTTTCATCAGCACCAGCACCCGAGCCTCGAGGCTGTCTCACCAGCACCCGAGGCACGAGGCTGTCTCACCAGCACCCGAGGCTTGAGGCTGTCTCAGCAGCACCAGAGGCTCGAGGCTGTCAGTCAGCAGCACCCGAGGCTCGAGGCTGTCTCACCAGCACCCGAGGCTCAGACACGTGATCAGGATTATAGTAGGTTCAGCCACAGTCTACTCTATAACGTTACAGGGATGTCGATTCATTGTTAAGCATGTGAGTGAGATCTACAGCGATGGTCATCTCGCTGTCTGCACTGCCGCTGCTGTATCCATTCGTGCAGTTTTCCCGGTGTAGGGTGGTGACTGACCGGCCGCGGCCTGACAAAGCCAATCGGTGCCCTGACGACAGCCTCCCGCACGCCGTATCGCTGGAGTCCTCTGCGTCTCCAGGGTCAGGGTCAGGGTCACCAGTGCTGCGGCTCCCCGTGCCTCCCGCACGCAGTATCGCTGGGGTTATCTGTGTCTCCAGGGTCAGGGTCAGGGTCAGGGTCAGGGTCAGCGTCACCAGTGCTCCGGCTCCACGTGTTTCCTGCACGCAGTATCGCTGAGACTCTGTCTCCAGGGTCAGGGTCAGCGCCACTTCATCATCAAAGTCAACATCGGCGCGAGACCGGGGAACACAGTCTGAGCAAACAGCAGCTCCAATACCTATCGTCACAGGGGCAGTGCCATTTTCAACATCGATTGCAATTCACAGCATCAATATACCAGCAATTCAGTTACCAACTCTGCAGTCAGCATTGCAACGCAGGTATAGTAACAGTGTTCATATAAACAACAGCATGTATCAACCAATCATTTTAATAATAAACTCAGCAGTCACCACCGCTCTCCATCCAATCAAACTTAGGTCTCGGCGCCAACGTCAGTAAATCAGCAGTAAGATCGATATCAATAGATCACCGAATTAAATATCAGTCAGCCACAGCTCGCCCGCATTACCGATATGTGAGTCTGCGTCAGTCTCCCGCCAATGGCCACGGGAGTTCCGTGGCCTCTACCCATACCACCCACGCAGTCCCGCCACCCGCACTGCTGACCCACCCGGTCGGCCGGTCCAGCGTCGTTCAGCCTGCAGTTCATCAATGACTGACCGGCTCATTTACCATCTTATCGGGCTGATGTATTGAAAACGCCTCAGCGCGCTCAGCTACTGCCTCCTGAATTCCGGAAATGATCGGAGCTTCTGCGCCCTGCATATGGCAAAACCGGGAGATTCGTAGAGCGAAAACTCTGGAGCTCGTGAGATCTAGCCTTAGGAGCCTGCGAGTCATGGGTTATATCAATTGTTATAGAGGGGGATGGAGGGATGAGGGATAGATCAATGGTTATAGAGGGGGATGGAGGGAGGAGGGATAGAGGGAGGGAGCTTTAGTGGGGGCAGGGTGGACGGAGGTGGTCGGGGGGAGGGGGCTACTGCGTACCATTACAGCATAGGCGGCGGAAAGGGGGGGAGGGCACCGGGGCACCGTGCCCCCTTTGATTTTGACATTTTAACATAAGTCCTATGGGCATGGCACGGAAAGAATGGGACCAAAAGTCGGCAGTGCCCCCCCCCCCCCCCCCCCAATTGAAGGTGTTCCGCCGCCACTGCATTGCAGCCAGTTCCACGTTCAATAGCTGCAAAGCGACGGTCATCAAATCATGACAACGACCCATATCAGAGCTATAACGAGCGAGCAGGCAATATTGCAGAACAGGATTCTAAGGCATGCAGTTGGTATGCTGATTTGTTTTAACGTCGTGCCACCCATGCATGCAGGTACTCTTCAAACAATTCGCGTCGATATATTAATGAATGTATGCCTAAATATATGTATGCATCAACTTTGCATATAATAAGCTAGATGCATGGTTCTAAGCAAAGATGAGTGCATTCCGATTTCCATGTTCGCCTTGAATTGCCGGTACCGAATGTTGCTTGGCCAGAGGCACGAATGACGTGACCGGCCAGACGGACGAAGCAGCTGGGGGTCGACCAGCGATCGGTCAGTCGATGAGCCTCACTGCCTGCAGCTGACCCCAGGCTGTGTAGTGTTTTAGGACGCACCACCAGTGAGGCTATTATATCCCCAGGCTGGAAGGGGTAGAACCGCACGTACCACAATAACAGGAAACGGAATCCTGAACAGTGAACGGCGTCCCCTAGGGAGGACGGCGTGATCACTCAGTGGTTTACTAACTGTCCATTGTCCAAGTACGGCGAGGCGCTGCGATCCCGCGAACATTCTGGCTAGAGTTGCAAAAATTTCCCAAAAGGCTTTTACCGGTACCGCCCCGCCCCAACAATTTTTTTTTGGGATATCGGCATGCTACCACGCCCCAAGCAAAAAAAAAAAAACGCCAAAATACCGGCATACCCAAAACCTGCATTCTTGATTCTAGGTTACCCCCACATCTCCGCGTGCGGCATCTCCGCGTGCGGCATCTCCGCGTGCCGCGCTGTAGCACTTCCGTCTCATTGCACATACTTCATTGCAGGCTGTTTCTCGTCAGTTATTGATTGAGATTCGGGTGGCTGAAACACGGCTGCAGTGGCACCAACTGACCCGTTCTAAGTTCGGATGCTATATCACACCAGAGGATATGAAACTGTTAAATATTTAATGTATCATGAGATTATGCGGGATGCATCATGTAACATTCACTAGAACTATAGATATATGAACCTAGAATGTTGATGGTCATAAATAATGAATTACCTAGTGGCCCCCTTTTCTCTAGAAATATCGATTTCATATCGTAACAAAAAAGGTAATTAATGCTAATGGCTGTTATAAACATATCATGTATGTTCATTAATGATCTTTCGCTACCACGCAATTCTTATCGCTGAACACTAACTTCTGTTCAGAACTAGAAACTCCGTCTGAACAGTGCTGTGGGATTTCTAATATCTAAATTAAAAACACGTAATTTCACCTGGCCTTTTGCTATACGTTGACAAATAAACTCCTCGAGGCTGTGAAACCGGTCGCTCCAGCTGCAGCTCAATCGTTTGCTGCCTCCAAACATCTCGGAATAATTTCACTGCCTCGTCCACTCTGCCGTTCAAGTGTCGGCAGATTGGAGCATGTTATCGCCGCACATTCAGAACTGGCTCGGCCAGCCAGCGCCGGCTCTCAATCTGTGTATGGAATATCGAACGGTCCGCGCAGTGACAGAATAGAGAACACTCTCCAATCGCCGGCGCTGCGCTAAGAACGCCGCAGGTGAAATTAACTGGACGGAAACGAGGCTATATAGACGTAAGCCAAGGAAGCAGAATAGTCGGTCGTTCGTTTTCAATATGTTCCTGTGGCCAAATAGGCAGCTAGTTACTTGCCATCTATGTCCAATGGCACATTCCCCGTCTGTCTGCTCCACGGCATAGCTACCTTAGTTTGATATTACGTGCGTCCAATATCCAATATTCCTTATGACAGTTAAGAAGTTGTCACTGTTCGCTGCAGTCTTACATAAGGCGGAATTCATAACTGAATTGGAATATTGCAAGGTGAGAGGGATGTATTTTCGTGAAACTGACTGAGTGAAACTTTTTATTATTGTACTCTACGCATCCGGTACTTGTCAACCACTGCCTATATTTTAGTAGTCAATACTACACAGTTGTGAAAAGAGCACACAAGAGTAAAGAACCAAATTTGTTTTTGCTTTGCCTGCTCAGAAGCTAATGACGAGCTTTTAGCGCAAGGCAAAGCCACTTCTAAATGTCAGCTTACACTGGATCCAATGCCCGTTTCAATGGCCGTTTATGTGTTTGTGTTTGCGGTGGCGTTGGTGATTCCGGCTCAAACGCCGATCCTAGGCCGGCACTGTGTTGTTTTTTGGGGCTTTATGACCGGGCCATCCCATTATCCTGCGAGGCAATGGAGGAGGAAAGAGGCGGCGAGGGTAGAGAGGATCGGACGCTGACCGGTGCGGCAAACAGTGCAGGGGCACACCGTCACACTGCAGGACACTGGACACTGGAAACTAGTGGACACTGAATGTGGACACTGGACACTGGACACTGGATACCTACTGGACACAATACACCAGACACAGAACGGTTATATGATTCGACGAGCCGCCCAGGCGAGTCTGGGTCGACTCCGAACCCGCCGGTAGAATAACAGCGGTCTGGCCGGCTGGCTGGTTTAACCCTGCAGTTTAGTTTGGTTCACATGCAGATTGCATATTTAAACGTACATACGACTTCGAGACGCCATTCTTAGTCAATCAGAGTTTGTCATGTGAAGGCGGATACAGACACACCGTCCGTCAGAGCGATGTCCTGCCCCGTGTTCGACTCAGTCCGTGCTCAAAGTTTGTCTGCAAAGTTAGACGTCAGCAGAGCGAAGTTTTGTGTACATAGGTATGCGGGAGCGAGGAGGCTGTTGACATTGCCGTAATGTGAGGCGACCTCGCTTGCCGGATCCGTTTTCCGACACTGGCGTTTTTTTTTTTCCTAACAGGGAAGCGAAACATAATCTAAAAGATCAACTAACAAGGTAACAAGTGACGAAATTTCACTGCGGACCTCAATTTTTATGTCAGGTATACGTAGCCCGGTCCCGTAGCTCAGGTGGTAGAGTGTTGGACTCCGCGTGGTGAGAGCACGTGTTAGGTATAACAGTCCGGGTTCGAAGCAAGACGGGCGCTTGACGTTTATGGGCCTCCTGGCAGGTATGGTTGCGGTTGGTGGCAGGCCGTAGCCAGGCGAAGTCAGTGAGAGGACCGGCCGTGAGCGGCTATGTGCGCACGTTAAACTTCGGACACCAAAGTTTGCCATAGAACTGGAATTGCGCGATCGGAAGGAAGAGGGCAGGGTCAACGCAACAAGCTTCGCTTAGCGGTGGCTCTGTCCTTGTGATTTGAATCCTGCCTATCAAAAAGTTCGGACCAAATTAAAAGAAAAAATGGACGACAGACAAAGCAACTATTTATTTAAAAAATTAAACAACTAATCAACATCTATTTAGGTACATCATATCTGACGCTAGCTGTAGCAAAAATCTAACCTTCATTTTCTCTCCGTTTCAGGAGTCAAAACTCGACTACCTCTGCAGGCCTCGCCAGCGTCAAACCTCGTGACGCGCTGAGCTCAGGTCACGCTCCGCTGGCCGCCATGTTGGATCAGGCTAACCTCACCACCGTGGCGGCCATGTTGGAGCCGTCTAACCTGACGGAGGTGTGGTTCTGGCCGAACGAGTCGTGCCTGGACCTGCACCGGGACGGCGTGGAGTTCAACTTCAGCGGCTCGGCGCTGATGCAGGCCTGTGTGTGCGGGCACGCCAATATCACGCCGGCCGAGTACCGCGCCTGGGGCTGCACCTACTACGAGCCGCACACCGAGCAATGGTTCGAGGTGAGTACGGTAATAGAGTACCGGGTGCACCTACTACGAGCCCCACACCGAGCGCCGGTTCGAGGTGAGCTAACCAACATTACGGTAATAGAGTACCGGGTGCACCTACTACGAGCCGCACACCGAGCGCTGGTTCGAGGTGAGCTAACCAACATTACGGTAGTAGAGTACCGGGTGCACCTACTACGAGCCCCAGACCGAGCGCTGGTTCGAGGTGAGTACGGTGATAGAGTACCGGGTGCACCCACTACGAGCCCCAGACCGAGCGCTGGTTCGAGGTGAGTACGGTAATAGAGTACCGGGTGCACCTACTACGAGCCCCAGACCGAGCGCTGGTTCGAGGTGAGTACGGTAATAGAGTACCGGGTGCACCTACTAAGAGCCCGAGACCGAGCGCTGGTTCGAGGTGAGTACGGTAATAGAGTACCGGGTGCACCTACTAAGAGCCCGAGACCGAGCGCTGGTTCGAGGCGAGTTAACCAATTACGGTAGTATACAACCTATACAGCACTGGTTGCACCTACTGCGACTCGAGCCTGAGACCGAGCACTGGTTCGAGGCAAAGGTAAAAGAGAGAGGACGTGAGATTTTTCACTTTTTTCATCGAACTGACACAATTGCTGATGCAAAAGATGTATGGGTAAGGCGACACCGGAGCATAAAACCAATAGCATGTGTTCGCACATTTCAATGTCATAAACTGGTATAAATCACTGCACCCTGTTATCTCTACACCTCTCCATAAATGTGCGAACATATAGGAAACCATAGTAACAGTTGCCACCCGGCGTTTTCTGTACCGTCCCTATCCGCTATGTGCTCGGCGCATTTCCCAAAGGGTGTGTATATTTGTCGGCGCTACCGAGGGCCAATATAAACCTCCTTATAGCCGGAGGGCATTGTGTCACGGCGGCTCCTATACGTTGCTGGGCGTCGGTGACGGTGGCGGCGCCGGCGGCGGCGGCGGCGGTAACCCTATTGATTTGCAAATGCAACGGCAGTTTTGTTACGGTTTCTTCGTTAACCCTCGCGGGCCCGGGGGGGGGGCGTTTTTCGCCCCCCCCCCTGGCGAATATTTGCGATAACTCCCGAACGCTTAGGGATAGGAAGGCGAAACTTTCAGTACCTTTTCTCACATCAATTTGACATCTTCTGAAGTAAAAAATTTGGACTTAGCCCCCTTGATGACGTCACAAGGTCCATTTTTCTAGACCCCTGCACGGCAAACTTCGGCGTCACAGACGCAAACTTCAAATAGCTGCTAAAAATAGAGTTTAAGAGATAAAGACAAATTACGAGCACGGCTGTGTAGCGTTTGACCTAGAGAAAAATAGAAAAATAGTTTTGGTGACCTGAGGTCAGAGGTCAGGTCAACGACCCCGAAATGTGGTTTTAGTTTTTCGCAAATAACTTCGACAAAAATGGTCCTAGAGCTACGGCAGTGGTACCATCGCATTCGCCTTGTCAAGCCGCGTCGAATGATATATATTTTGTTCGGAAAAGGTCAAGTTTCATGTTGACCTCATGTGACCTCGAATGACCTCTGGTTGACCTTGACACATGAAAGGTCGTTTATGATGGATTTGTACCCGCTGATCACGAATCTGGCATCTATTTTCCTCTAAGCCTTCATTTAGAGCTTCCGGATGGCAAAATTATCTTATTTATTATTACTAACTTGAATCAATGAAATAGCCTCTAGCAGGGATACTCTTCTGTGACCTTGACCTTCGAGCAGCCTTGTATCGTAAGATGAACCACAAATAGGGAACTGATAAGCCTCAAAACATTTCAAAACATCTTGGAAGTTAGCACGCAAGATGTGCGAAAAAGTGCCAAGTTTGAGGTCAACTTTGAGCGTGACCTTGACCTTGACCTTTGATTTGGAGCACATTTTCAGAATCCTCAGATTCTCTTCTTTCGTTTGACACCCAATTTTGCCGGTTTGATGCAGCCTGCCGTCCTCTAGAAGGCTTCTTTTGAGATCACTACACATGTGCCGGTTTTGGCCTTTGACCTTGACCACTGACCTTGAAAATTGACCTGAGGTCAAAAATTTTAGGTGCATTAGAATCGTCTCGTAAGGACCTTTCCTTTGGTATCGCTTTTGTTTCCGTAGCTCCCTTATTTACGGAGTTAGACAGGGGGGGGGGGCGAAAAACGCCCCCCCCCCCGGGCTGCGGTGGTTGGGATTACCCCCCGGGCCCGGCCGGGTTAAGAAAATTGCAGGAGCAATCAGACAGAAGTATGGACAGGAAAATAGCCAGTCATGAAGGCGGAAGAAGACACGAAAAATCATGAAGGCGGTACGCTGGAGTGCACGCCAGTGCATTGGGCTGAGGTATCAGGATCTGTGCCGCCATTCGTCTTAACGTTTCAGCATTGCTGCCGTGTGACAGTAGGCTGATCGGTTTAGTCAATCACTGCATCATCAGATCTCACATAATCGGTTAAATATCAGAGTATTGAGTCTGGAAAACAACGAATGTATTGTATGTATATCAACAGGATGTATTAGCTGACATAAAATAGGCACACTGACATAAATTCCAGATAATCTGACAACTCGGATCACATACAATCCCAGACCAATAAACGACAATATCAGCCAAAACGATGGACAAACGCGTCAGCCAGCAATCAGACAATATATGTAAGCATGACTTAGTACTGTTTGAAAACAGACCATTATCCCAGACAACATAACAAAAATGAAGTCTCCGACTTTTTTATTTCAATTCACACTTGCCTGAGGGCCTCGCCGGCCACAGTGTGACCTCCATGCAACCTGGTACGGAGTAGATTGGTTATGCGGTATATGTGCATTGTGCAGTTGGGCAGTAAAGCCCACAGACACAGACCATTGCATCCTACCGCGCTCCCGGGCACACGGCTCGTATATTCACCGCCGCCGCGCCATAAATGAAACACTCACTGAGGCGCGGCATAGTTCGGCCTGTATCACGGGTGGTTGGATTTGAGTGAAGCCACATCCCCGCGGCGTCCCATCCCGGGAGCACGGACCGTAAACCGTCCCACCCCGGGAGCACGGACCGTGAACCGGCCGTCCCAACCCGGGAGCACGGGCCGTAAACCGTCTGTGGCCGTCCCACCCCGGGCAGTGGTAATGGAATCACCGGCCGTCCCACCCCGGGAGCACGGACCGTAAACCGTCCCACCCCGGGAGCACGGACCGTAAACCGTCCGTCCCACCCCGGGAGCACGGACCGTAAACCGTCCGTCCCACCCCGGGAGCACGGACCGTAAACCGTCTGCGGCCGCCCCACCCCGGGAGCACGGACCGTAAACCGTCCGTCCCACCCGGGAGCACGGACCGTAAACCGTCCCACCCCGGGAGCACGGACCGTAAACCGGGCGTCCCACGCCGAGACTCGCACGGACCGTAAACCGTCTGCGACCGTCCCACCCCGGGAGCACGGACCGTGGACGTCCCACCCCGGGAGTACGGACCGTAAACCGTCTGCGGCCGTCCCACCCCTGGAGCACGGACCGTAAACCGTCTGCGGCCGTCCCACCGCGGGCAGTGGTAATGGACTCACCGCCGCCGGACTGTCAGACGGACGGACGTCGGTTTGATGTGGCGGGTCGCGGTGGGGCCACCGCTCAGCCCCGATCCGAGCCGACGGCGGGGCAGAGTGGTTTCAGTAATATAAACCTCAGCCGACAATGGACAGCGCCGGGTACAAAGACTCTCAGAGGGTACGCCAGATGGGCCTGACCGGCTCTCGTGGCGGCGGTACCCAACTTTTCCGCAACTATCCAGATTTGGACAGGTCAATGGCAGCTCAATGGCAGCTCAATGGCAGTTCAGTGTCAGCTCAAGGATAGTTCAATGCCAGCTCAGTGGCGGGAAGTCCGGAGGTGAACGTGAGTGCTGTTAAAGTCATGAATAAGTGCAAAGTGCAATACTCGATGACCCAGACAACCCGTCAATCCGTCATTGCTAAAAGGAAAGTAGTCTTTGACAGCTGATTCTTCCATACGATATTGATAAATCCGTACGGCGAAAAACGACTTTACCATTACCCAACTGATCCTCCCCTTACCCATTCTCCAATTGGTCATCCCCATGAGTTTTCTCCGTTCCTCAACTGACTGTCCTTCTCCTGCTCCCCCATTCCCAACTGACCCTCCCCCGTTCCCCCAACTGCTCTTCCCTCCTCCGTCCCGAACTGACCTCCCCGTCTCCGTCCGCAGGTCGCCGTCTGGATCTCCTACATCTCCATCAGGGTGCTGTCCGCTCCCCCACTAACCCCTCCCCGTCTCTCCGTCCGCAGCTCGCCGTCTGGATCTCCTACATCTCCATCATGCTGCTCTCCGTGGTCGGCAACAGCCTGGTCTGCTACGTCGTCCTCGCCTGTTCGCGCATGCGCACAGTGACCAACTACCTGCTGGCCAACATGGCTGCCGGAGACCTGCTGATGAGCATCCTCTGCGTGCCGTTCACGTTCCCGTCGGTGATCCTGCTGCGTCACTGGCCGTTCGGCTCGGCGATGTGCTGCCTGGTCTCCTTCACCCAGGCGGTGTCCGTGTTCGTGTCAGCCTTCTCCCTGATCGCCGTCAGCATGGACCGCTACCGGGCCATCGTGTTCCCGCTGCGACCGCGCGTCACCCGGCCGCACGCCCGGCTCATGATCCTGCTCATCTGGCTGCTCTCGCTGGCGGCCTGCGTGCCGATCGCGGTGACGTCGCGCACTCTGACGCCGTCCTCGCCGCGGTACGTGCTGGGAGATCTGCGGGTGTGCCAGGAGGTATGGCGCAGCGCCGGCCGCCAGTACTACAGTCTCACAGTGATGACGCTGCAGTACTTCCTGCCCGTCCTGGTGCTCGGCTACACGTACGGCAGGGTGGCCGTCGAGGTCTGGGGCAGGAGCTCCAGCAGCCTCTTCGAGCAGCGCGACCCGCGCGAGGCCAGACTCGTCCGCACGCGCAGAAAGGTGGGTCAGGGACTGCACATACGCAGAAAGGTGGGTCAGGGGCTCTGCACACGTTGAAAGGTGGGTCAGGGACTCCACATACGCAGAAAGGTGGGTCAGGGACTCTACAGTGACATTCAACACCCGCCGAAATGCGGCTGTGTAAGACAAGATAGCTGAGAAACCCAGGGTCCATGGATCTATAAGAAGCCAAGATGAAAAATCAATCAGGAGTTCAACAGTAAGGACGTAGGCGTAAAAAGAAAGTGGGACCGCTTTCAGTCGAAAGCGGTTGAAAAGCGATGCTGGCTTGACAGTACTAATGGCGTGAAAACAGAACCAATTAATTAATTGGTTCAAAAAATTAATTAATTAACCAATTAATTAATACATGCAAAATAGGTAAATGTCAGCTGAAAACTTGCCTGCATTTGTTTCTGAACTTCGGTTAGCAGAAGCTGTCCGTTTATGTTAGCTTGAATCCGCGACTACCGTTGAGAAGTGACCGTATCACGTGTGAGAGTGCGTGGATACAAACTGTAAGCACACGTGGAGGGGTCTCCTTTCGCTAGTTCTAGGCTTTCCATTTTATCCACCTCAACCCAAACCACGACCGGCTGCACTCATCCAGGGTGGACTTTATCAGTTTCCGCCCTCTCTGCCTGTGGGGTGGGGGGGGGGGGGACTGAGTCTAGGTGGTTCCGGGCGGGAGGGGACGTCCGCCAAACGAACCGGCGCCAGCCCGCCAACGGTGGAATATTCTGCGGAAATCACCGAGACTCCGCGTTGATTGAATATCTCGAAATCTAGCGGACTTTCGAACAGATGTTCGCCATGATTGCAAGTGAGCAGCCATCTTTTAAAAAGCTGGCATTTAGGCGACGACCAAAAGCCATATAATCGAAAAATACGACGTGCCAGCAGCCACTTTATTTCCATATTTATAAAAAAATATATCAAGTTCCTGGCCCGGAAATTGGCTCCGAACTCGACAAGCGTGGCGACCATTGCTACAAATGCAATGCGTGACACTGACCAGTAAACCAATTTCTAGACTCATATTCGGAACACAAAAGATTTATAAATGAGTAAAGATTGATTAGACACACTGTACATTGCTGGGGTGTGCAGGTCATAAATGAACTAGGTACAAATAAGCTCGTAAATTTATACTTGTTTTTAAATACAAACACACCATGCCGACATACATTACTCATTGCCTGGATATATTGGCTGAAAATCAGTCGTCGCTCGGCGACCAGAGAATGTGTTACCAAACTAACCAAAAGGCTTTTGACTAGCACTATTATCCTATCAATCAAATATATCTGCAACGTTAATTTCATTTGCTGCACTACATTCAACAACGAGTGAAACGCGAGGAAATCGCGTCGTTTGCAAATGTCAACAAGCCTTGTTAGCCGCTGAGTGGGTAAAAACGACTCGCGTAACCTATCCCATTAATTAGGTCTTAATCGCCCCGAAATGGCTTCAAGTGCCACACTAAGTAGCAACACGCTAATTCTCGAGTCTCGTTTCGGCTTTAATCTGTTTTCGTCAGCCGTCCAGCCTTCCGGCCACTGGATACATTAAAACGGTAGCTTAGGCCGTTTGATCCCCCAGAAGTGTGCACAGTGGCTATGGTCGTATCCAAAATTCAACAAAGGACGAACCGTGTCCCCATGGCAGCGCACCTGGGCCCAATCTTATAAAGGGCGAGTATTATATTCAGGGCTTTTGGTAACATTGACAGTGATACCATTGCTGCTAAATGCACATCTCATCACCGAAACAATTCATTTTAGATGGACCGATATGCGTGAAAACCATTCTGCATTCGATAGCCGTTTTTTATAGCTGAACTTCACCCAGTACTGCTATATCCATTCCACGGCGTTTATAAGATTGATTCCGGGTGTAACTCCGTCCCTTCTACCCCAAACTGGAGAAACTACGCAAACTGGAGAAACTACGCAAACTGAAGAAACTAAGCACTCCAGCTGTTGCCGTATAACTAGGCAGCGTTCGCACTTCGCAGATCCCAAACAGTTGGCATAGAACCCCCTGGAACAAGCAGTCACTCCAAAACGTTTCTCCAACACCTATAAAAACACTCATCTTCAGAGGCGGATCCAGCTCAGTGTTTTTTTTTTTTGGGGGGGGGGACAAACCATAACAATTTATCGATTCTTTCCATGCATCGTCCATAGGCGTAATGTTAAAATTATGCCGTTTGGGGGGGCAAATGCCCATTTTGCCCCCCCCCCCCTGGATCCGCTACTGCTCATCTTTGCTTTGTAATGCGCTGCTGAAGATGTTTTTTTATTATACCTAATATATAGGTTGCCTTTTTGTGTGAGGAACTTGTTGAAACGTTCACCGATTACGAACACTTCCCGGGGTGCAAATGCCCCTTTTCCTGCATCCGCTGCTGAGTTGAGGGCCAGCTAGTGCGGCTGGAAGATCTGTGTTTCCTAGCTGTGCGTGTGTAGCGTGTCTCGGCCGTCCCTGATCAATAGGCATCCGGTGTAATCAGGTGATGACCCGTAACGTCCAATCAGATCACATTCCGTGGCCCCCTGATGACGTCAGTGGGTTTTTGGAGTCGGTCGATGAGCGCAGAGAAGGTCGAGTCTTATTTGTGAATCAATGAGCGGGGGTGTGAACGGTGAAGAATGCGACTAAGCCCAGATTGCCGCCTCAGGCCTTCAAATGCTGAATCACTGAAGATAATGCGCAACTGGCTATTGATGCATGTTGTGCATTGTGCAACGTAACAAGTACTTAGTTGCAAGATATTATAATAAGAAGCACCTTGTTTGTCCAACACTTTTGTTGTCCTAATACTTTCTCTCAGTACTCATTGGCTCATATGTTTGCCTGATGATGCAGCTTTGACGGACAAAAGTACCCCTAACTTGCGGCGCAGATCCCCATTGACGACTCTAATTCTGGTATATTGGGCATGACTTATGCTGGGTCTATGTCTATTGTGGTCTGTGATCTCCCTGTTTTCACCCGGAGCGTTTTCAGCCGGAAGAGGTCATCGCATCGTTACATAACTGATAACAATGTTTATTTTGGTGGCCTGTCACATCAATACATGTTGTAACTGACAACTGTTGCTTTTTTCGTCACCAAAGGTCAGGTATTATGCAGTATAAGGAAAATACATAAGTTGGTAAAATCGCTCCTAAACAATTTCAAATAACAAACTTTGGTTAGTTATTTCTCGATAATAATATTGAATCCTATAATTTTCAGAAAACCATTGAGAAATTGCTCCTCTATTATATGTCTCTCATAGTCTAGCTTATTAAATGGAGTTACTTATTTGAATAGAACTGTGAGTCAAAGGCACACATTTCCGTATTGGCTGTTGAAATGTTGAATTGTTTAGTATACCTAACTCAGCTACTTCCAAGTCCAGTTGAAAAACAGACGGGTCGGTTAATTAGCACCAGTTTCCAAACGCAAGGAGACAAGCAACTCAACAGCGGACTGCATAAAATGTCTATCTATCGAACTATCTCTGCATTCATCGGTGCGACGATATGTGCCTTTCCCTTGATCCGGGGCAGAGATCTAACAGGATTTCAACTAATTAGCCAGTAAAACATTGGCGTAATTCATTTTACGAGATTTACTGGAGGAAGCTAAAGCTGCCTGACAACAGCCCAATGGCTGACGGAAAACAAATGGTCTCTCCTCTCGGGATCAATGACCTCGCGTCCACGGCAGCGCCATCTTTAGCGTCCGGCCCACGCGCCCAGCTCATCTAATGGAGTACCTCCGCGGCCAGACTTCCAAAGCCGGCCACTTCAAAGCCCGTCCGGCCGCGCGGTCATGAGTTGGCCCATTCGACACCCCGGGTGGCCGCCAACTTTGCGCTAAAGCGCAGATGAGCGGCCGTCTCTCGGCTTTCAGAGCCGGTAATTACGGCCGGAGCCGGCGGCGAGCAGTGTTTGTCCTCTGGCCGCTGAACAGTAACGAGACTAACAAACAGATTTTGAGGCGGCGCTGTTATAGTGATTGATGAAGCATTGTTGCATGCCTGTTCTTTCACACCCTTGTATTTGTTTCAAAATCAATGAATCATTGGGGATGAAAATTGAAAACATTAGTAGGCCTACAAGTCAATTCGCTGGTTAACCTTCCAGGCGGTGGGGGGGGGGGCAATTTTTTGCCCCCCCCCCTTTTAGTTTTTTTCCGATATATCTCGAGAACCGCTGCGCCGATCGTCACCAAACTTTCAGTACCCTCCCGGGAGCAGCTAGCGCACATGGTGACCAAAATTTTTTCCAAAGGCTATGATAGGTTGGCCGCTAATGACGTCAGAGTGACGTCATTTTTGCCATTTTCGACCCAAAAAAAGGTTTCGCGGGAAGAGCTGTCAGGCCTACAGCTTTAGAGATACAGAAAAATGTTTCAGACATAAAAGATGTAAAATTTAAAGGGCTACAAACCTGTTATTTCGGTTTTTCGATTTATTTGGATTTCGACCCCCAAAATCAAAAAATAGATTTTTTTTTAATATAATAGCCAAAAAATCCAAAAAGTTTTTTGAATTTCGAAAAAAAACCCGGAATATATGTGATAGCCCCTACCGCCTTCTATCTACATACCAAATTTGAGATCGATACCTCTTTTTTTGGCCAAGTTATAGCGAAAAAACTGTTCAAAATTGATAACGTCAAATTTTCAAACTCAATTTTTAGCAATTCTAGACCTCGTAGCGCAAAACAAAGACCACCATTAGACTCCCCGTGACGAGCTGCATCGAATCGATACCCATTTTATGCATAAATATCAACTTTGAAATTTGACCTTTTTTGACCTGACCTTGACCTGACCTCCACCAGAAAGTGACCTAAACCGTACCTGATGGTCTTATAACCAACACCATTGAGTTGGAAATGAAAAACTGGCCATAAAACATGCATCGCATAACCTTAGTAAAGTTGGGCTCATGTGGTGACCCTTGGTGACCTTTGGTGACCTGACCTGTGACCTGACCTGGTATGACCAGTGACCTCTAATAGCAACATATGTTCTAGACAACCGACGCCTTATCGCTGATTTTCGACAAAATGCGTTTTACTTGGTGTTATAGCGCTTTCCCTAGAAGCCCCGTGAACGGTGAAACATTTTATCTTTGACCTGACCTGTGACGTCATCGGTGACCCCGAGGTCAATGAAATTTGGTTTCCCTCGACAAATTTGACAGGGCTATCGAACGCCGTTTGAGTTTTCCGGATCCGTCCAGTAGTTTCGGAGATACGGGGGGGGGGGCAAAAAAGTGCCCCCCCCCCCCACCGCGCGGAAGGTGGCTGGTAGGCCCACCGCCTGCCGGGTTAAGCCAAAAGCAAATCCAAATGCTATTCAAACCCGTGGCGATTACAAAACCGACCTGCTAGTGATCTTTTTCTTTTTGTAAAACAAACATGCCAAAAATAATTCAATACAATCTTCATTGGTGTGAAAGGAAGAAAAAGGAAAGCATCGACAGCAGTGCCAACAGGTTGATATTCAGCTGACAGCTACAAGTAGTGCCGGGACTTGGTCAAATCAGGACGGCTATTTTCACGTCTGTTAGCTCGGCAGGGCCCGGGAGATAATCCCGACACTTCCCGACAAGGTCATGTTCAAATTTGACCTAACACTTCTTTTTCGTATATCTTGTATACTAAGGTCAAAGGTGTTTTGAAATGTTTTGACTTTTGAGGCTTATCAGGCCCCTATTTGTGGTTCATCCTACGATACAAGGCTGCTCCAAAGTCAAGGTCACAGACGAGTACTCTTGCTAGAGGATATTTTACTGATTCAAGTCAGCTGTATTAATTCAAACGATTTTGCCATCCTCAGGCTCTCAATGAATGCTTAGAGAAAAATAGATGCCAGGTTTGTGATCAGCATATCTTTGACGTCCGGGAGCTATCGCCAATATTCGCCGGGGGGGGGGGGGGGGTGAAAAACCCTTCCCGTGCCGCAATGGTTAATTCTGCATATAAGCTCCGTAAAAGGTAATCGGTGTGGTCACCAACTTGGCTGGTTAAGTTTGAGTCACGGTACTAGGCCATGTCCTTTTCACCGCAGTGCGTTTGCTCCCTCCACATTCAGTGGGCTGATCATTCCGCATCCTGACCATCTTGAGCCGGGTGCCATGGATCGAGATAGATAACTGGCTCCCTCCATTCCGGCGAATGGCAGCTGTGCCGACTTCAAAATCGGGTACTTTTTAGCTGAACAGCTTCGACATTTGCATCTGAGTATACGCTAGGGAGCGAAACGAACTTCGAGCTGAATGAATAAGCATTGAGTATGGGAGTGAATTTTAATTAGCTCTACTCGTCAGTGAGCTGTGGCTGAGCTGTTCGCTGAAATGTGAATAATGCTGTTGAAGCTGAAATTTATGTTGCGACTGAGCTTGGAGTGAAACTGTCCTTTGAGCTGGGGACGAATTTCGTCTGTACCTCGGAGACTTTGGTGTGGAGATCAGCCGCCCAAGCATTTGCACATTAAGTTAACCATAATAATTTAAAGATCGGGTGTGAGAGAGACTATTTTCCTTATCGTTTACTGTAAAAACTGCAAATTGTCTTATGAATTTAAACGTGAAGCAAAATTAACTATTCATTATTATCCACTGAGATATTCAGACGAACTATCAGCTAACCCGGGATCTAGAGGAAACTAAATGCTGTTGACAAATTGACACCTTCCACGTCATTTCATCCAAAGCTAGGCTATAAGTTGGCATACATTCACAGGCTGCAAAGCACCCTTTTAACATCAGCAGTCAGCACTGATCCTTTGTTTTGCTCGATGTCGTCAAACAAAATCGTAATTTACAAATGTTCTGACGCGGAGCAGGATTCAGCATGAAAAACATCCGTGTACTGCTCACTGAACCTACAATCTGTTCACACAGACGATAAGTGACTGCATTGATACACTCGTAGCGCAGCAGCTGAGACTGTCGCTCTGCTCCTAACTAAACTACTGCCGTATTCCATTACCAGGATATTCTCGGCCTGCCTGCCGGCGCCGTATCCGTTTTAGTTCTCGACTTTCAGGCGTTATGTTCTCGACTTTCAGCCGGGGCGTTTTCGGCTTTCAGTCAGTCGCGGCGCCCCTTGCGCTTCTCGGGCGCTCCATTATTGATGTGCTATGAATATGCAGTGTCCGTGTTAGAGACGATAGGGCCCTCCGCCCGCGTTACGCCGTCCTCTCCCGTCCCGGTATTTAACCTGCAGTGAATTATTGATGGAACGGTTCAACTCGCCACGTACTTACGGTGATGGCAGCGGGCCTGCCATAGTGGTGTAAAATGACAGAGATAGTGGTGGAAAATGACCGAGATAGTGGTGGAAAATGGAGGGAAGGATGCGTAACGACTAGATAGTGGTGTGAAACGACAACGCTGGAAAGCGGCAGAGATAGTGGCAAACATGGATAGAAATAGTGGTAGAAAATTACTGGGATAGTGGCGCATTGAGCGTCACAAGGCAGACAATTTCATCAGCTTTTTCTTCTAATGCACTCTAAATGAATGCTATTTCGATCAACTTTCGTAAAACAGGCCAGAAAAAAGTAGACTCGGCGGATAATCCCACGGGGAAGACGACTGTCGTCAGACATAGCGCATCTGACTGAGCCATTTGTTTAGCTGGCGACTGTGCGTCTTACGGTGACGCTAAGAAGCTTACCTTCAATGGACAGCGTCGCACCGCACACCGCTTAGCTGGCCTCTGGAAACGGAGGTGCTGCCCAAGATAACATGGTCGCCGGGGAGAAGACATAATATGAAAAGCAGCGCTTGCTGTTTTTGGGAACGCGCTTTCTTGGATAGAATTTAGGTTGCATTTTGAGATATTGGTAAGTCTATTTAACGAGCATTGAGTGTACATACACGAGACGTGAAGCAGCCAAGTGGCATTGCTGAGACGCGGTCTCCACTGCATAAATGGACCCATTACGGCGCTCTATTCCGAGGTACGCCTAACGCAGACTGACGCGCTCAGATCTGGACACTAACGCCGACAAGGGACCGCAATCAGCGCGGAATAGCCCAGACAGTGTACACGCACCCGGGCCGAATTAGCCAAAATGCTGCTAATCTAGGCTGTCTGCAAAACGGACCACAGCGGTGGACGGAAGATCCCGCTAAATAATTGGGGAAGCACCGCCTTCTCCATACCCTCTCTCTCTCTCTCTCTCTCTCTCTCTCTCTCTTTTCTCTCTCTCTCTCTCTCTCTCTCTCTCTCTCTCTCTCTCTCTCTCTCTCTCTCTCTCCCTCTTCCCCTCTCTCTCTCTCTCTCTCTCTCTCTCTCTCTCTCTCTCTCTCTCTCTTTCTCTCTCTTGCATTTATAAAGCAATGACTTGAAGATTTCCTTTGCAGCTTTTTCTTTATATGATATGTGTTTGCATGCAAAAACCCGGATGGTACACATACGTTTATCGCTTCTAGGAATCAGTGAGAAAGGCACCTTCTTCACCAGCCGCCGGTCAAGTCTCTAAGGTTCTGTTTCAGAGCAATGTCAACTGTTCCCAGTGGAAATACAACACGGTACCTTTTGCGCCGTAGCCCGTAGAGCTGCGCCTCTCACGGTAAAATACGCCAGCAAAGTGTCGATATTTTCTTCTGGGAGGAGGTGCCGTTGGTATCAACGGTAGCGATTTTTCTGGCAGATTGCCAGCGCGGCAGGCTAATTGTGAGAAGATGCAAATTTATCGGCCCGGCGATTCATCTCGTCTCTACAGTCTACAGGGCAATGTTTCACCATTTAAATGTCATAACCTTTACATTGCATTATACATATGATCCCCAGAATGTCAAAAAAGCAATGCGCCAAGCCATTCCTATGAGATTCGTTGCAGGTTCTTTTAACCCGCGCCCTGGTGGGGTCTGTTTATAACGCGACCTGGTGGGGGGCTATTTTTTTGCCCCCCCCCCCTCGTATCTCCGAAACTACTGGACGGATCCGCAAAATTCAAACGGCGTTCGAAAGGACTGTCAAATTTGTTGAAGGAAACCAAATTTCATTGACCTCAGGGTCACTGATGACGTCACAGGTCAGGTCAAAGATGAAATGTTTCACCGCTCTCGGGTCTTCTAGGGAATGCGCCATAACACCGAGGAAAACGCATTTTGTCGAGAATCAGCGATAGGGCGTCAGTTGCCTAGTACATATGTTGCTCTTAGAGGTCACTGACAATACCAGGTCAGGTCACGGGTCAGGTCACCAAGGGTCACAGGTCAGGTCACATGAACCCAACTTTACTAAGGTTGTGCGATGCATGTTTTATGGCCAGTTTTTCATTTCCAACTCAATGGTGTTGGTTATAAGACTATCAGGTACGGCTTAGGTCACTTTCTGGTGAAGGTCAGGTCAGGGTCAGGTCAAAAAAGGTCAAATTTTAAAGTTGATAGTTTTGCATGAAATGGGTATTGATTCGATGCAGCTCGTCACGGGGAGTCTAATAGTTGTCTTTGTTTTGCGCTACGGGGTCTAGCATTGCTAAAAATTGAGTGTTTGAAAATTTAACTTCATCAATTTTGAACAGTTTTTTCGCTATAACTTCGCCAAAAAAGAGGTATCAATCTCAAATTTGGTATGTGGATGGAAGGCGATAAGGACTATCACATATATTCCGGTTTTTGCGAAATTCATTTTTTTATTTTTCGGCTATTATGTTCAAAACATCTATTTTTTATTTTTGGGGGTCAAAATCCAAGAATTTCACAAATCCGGGACAGCAGTTTTGTAGCCCAGTCAATTTTACAGCTTTTATGCAGTTATCATTTTTCTGTAATTGCAAAGCTTTAGGCCTGACAGCTCTTCCCGCAAAACCCTTTTTTGGGGCGAAAACGGCAGAACATGACGTCACTCTGACGTCATTTCCGGCCAACCTATCATAGCCTTTGGTAAAATTCTATCACAATGTGTAAAATTGATGTCCGCGAGGGTACTGAAAGTTAAGTGACGATCGACGCAGCTGTTCTGGAGATATATCGAAAAGTCTGGAGGGGGGGGGGGCAAAAAATAGCCCCCCACCAGGGCGCGGGTTTCTATGTTTCTATATTTCTATTTCTATTTCTAGGGCCGAATTCTATGAAGGTTCTGATGCCTTTTTTCTGTCAAGAATGGTCAGCAGACAAAACCAAAGGTTTTTTGCCTGCTGATTTTGGCTCGTATTCAACCTGCTCTCATTGCATTTTCGCTCCCCATTGTAATTCTTCAGAGACTGAATGCACAACGGAAGAAAACAATTGTGTCCTTCGAATGGCCTGGAGACTGCTTCTACTCCCCCAACATACGTGACGATTGTACTAAAACACAGATTACACATAAATACAGGCTCTGATTACATGACCCCTTATTCCACGGTAAGTCCGCCGCTCCTGCTGCGATGTTTGAACTAAGCTGAGCCCGGGTTGGCCTCCCGGACTCTGCTGTTTGTCGCTGGTTACGCTGCTGGAGTGGGGCCGTCTTAATTAGCCGGCCATTTATGTGTTTAATGACTCAGTTAGCAGCCCGCTACACTAAGCTTTTCTGAAGTGAAATGTGCGGCGATTTATTGCAGTAGTTGATACATGTCGGCATGTATAAGACACGGACAGATGGCTGAATGCTCGGGGAGAGCTATATGCATAACAGAAATAACAAGTTCAGACAAACACGACTTTCCTACCGCGAGCCTTTCTCCGACGAGTCCATCACTCAGTGCTCCGTCAGTTGATGCCGAGTGGCTCCGTGTTCCGTATTACATGTTTCGTGTTCAGTGTTCCGTGTGTTCCGTGTGTTGCGTACCCCGTGTGTTCCGTATTCAGTGTCCCGAATTCATGTGTCCCGTATTCCGTGCTCCGTGCCCCATGTTCGGTATTCCTTGTGTTCTGTGTTCCGTGTTCCGTGTGGCGCTTTTGTATACATACATCTGTCGGCAGAAAACGGTCTTAACCCGCGCACCGACGGGGGTCTGCGCCAACTTCGCACCGACGGGGGGGGGGGCGGATGACCGCCCCCCCCCCCTGAGATCTCGAGAACGAAGCAAGATAGCGACAAGCGGTAAACGGCATCGGATACGCACAGTCAAGATCTACAATTTTTACAAAGGTCATTTTCAGGTCAGGTCAAAGATGACGTCACAGGGGTCGAAAAAGTCAAAATGGCGGCGCTGGATATGGAGAGAGTTTTTCTCGAATAACTTTCGAATTAGTCAGGATAGGAACAAACTAAGGGCAGCATCGTGATCCTCTCGTCAATCCGCATCGAATGTTATATATGTTGACCTCGAAAGGTCAAGGTCAAAGGTTGACCTCAGGTCACGTGACCTCGAGGTCATCATGTATATCATTTGATGCGTCTTGACGAGCTGAACACAATGAGACCATCCACGCGTCTGTATCTTGTTCCTGTACGGAGTTATTGGCCAAAAACCTTTGGTGAACTTTGATGACCTCACAGCTGCCCAACAGCAAAACAGACCTCAAGGTAGTGAAGGTTGATCGTATATGAAGTCATGTATGGTATATGGGGTCATTCCGACCCGTTTTAGTGGTAAAAACAGGGAGTTGATTTTTCCCCCATTGACTTATAATGGGGAGGTCGCGAAATTGACCTGACCTTAGGTCACCGATATCAAAATTCCGAGATATACAAATTGTAGCTACTAATGACCAAATAACATCCTGCAACTTTCAAAGGCCTCCGACATCTACTGTAGCTCTGGCACGGTGACAAAGTTGCAAAAAAGTGACTTGAGGTTGGGTCATTCAAAGTGACCTGGTGACCTGACCTTGAAAGGTAGGATGTTCAAACTTGCACACCATGTGTAAAATTGAGGAGGGAATAGTCATACCAAATTTCGCGGCGCTACGCGCCGCGGTTTTCCCGCTATTCGCGAAAAACCTCAGGGGGGGGCGGATATCCGCCCCCCGTCGCGTTGCGCGGGTTAATACGGGGCCGCGTAAACATCCAGCTCCAATTCTGACTCACTGCCCTACTTCAAAGTGATTATCCGGTGCCAAACGGCCGAAAAGGGGGAAGTAAAAAACAACTCAATGGCATTTCTTATTTGACAGTCATTTCGAGTTATAATTGGCTTCAGACATGATACGGATGCCGGAGAAGCGGAAAGATGCTTAACAGTTTGCGGACACTTTAAGATATATGATGCTCGGCAGATGTATTACGAATTGTTTTTACAATTGGTATATTGCAGAACATATATGGTACCTTTCAGAAGCTATGCGCAACATGATGGTGTTCAATATTTCACCATCATCATTTCAAACTTACCACAACTAGTGTTTTCTGGATGAGAGGCGAAAGCTCATCAGATTGACAATCAACTGAGCTGCTTTCTGAAATCGTATTATGTAAGATTTTGGACTTACTCAATAGGTACTCATGCAATGTAATTTTCGTGTCTCGGAAGTACCCGCAATAACGGCGAGATTGCGATATCAGAGCGAACGTACCGATCTTTCATATCCCAGATTTGTCCACCGGTGGTGTCTCGTCTCTGCAAGACGAATCTGTCGCATTTCTCATATCGGCGGAGAATTTGTCTCGCTTCATATGTTCAGTTTGTTCTTTTACTTCTGTGGACGGAGCTTCCGTGCGCCGAGTGTATCATACGGGCTCGGCAGTTCGCATCTCATATTGGCTGTGCATTCTCACCAGCTCTGTTTTCTCTCATTGCATTGGCTATATATTCTGGCCAATGGTGTAATAAAGACGGAATAACTCGCGACCTCGAGCTATCGTCAAGAATATGAAACAATCTCCTCTGTGACCTGAGGAAATATGAGCGGTGCGAGATCCTCTGACACAACGGCTGGAGCCATGATGAGTAAACAAAATGAACACCTGCATCGTAAACATATTCAATATTCATCAGAGGTCACTTCTGGAGGGAGCCTAGGCATGGATGAGCCTAGGCCAGAGGGAATCTGCCGGGCTGGTTCGCAACTGGCTGAATGAACTACAGACGTTACATTCAAACACTCTGCAGTTCTAGAGTGTGTTGAAATAAGAGGCAAGAAGTAAGAACATGCTCATTGTTCAGGCTGATACTTCTCTCGCTTACTTTTGGACTGATACGGCTATGGCTGTCCGGTTTGGATTGATACCGTTACGGCTGTCCGGTTTGGACTGATACGGTTGTAGCTGTCCGGTTTGGACTGATACTGGACTGATACGATATGGCTGTCCGGTTTGGAGTGATACCGCTATGGCTGTCCGGTTTGGACTGATACGGCTATGGCTGTCCGGTTTGGACTGATTCGGCCATTTATGGCTGTCCGGTTTGGACTGATAAAGCTGTGGTGATAAAGCAGTCTGCGACTGACCGCCGCCAGGTCAGGTCACGCGAGCGAGCGCTCCGCTGTACAGTGACCGGTCGCGAGTCGGCTGTGGCGTGTGGTCGGTTTGAGCCGCCAGAGAGTGAAGGTGATAGGTGTCTGAGTGATCACCGGCGGCAGCGAGTGACCAAACTCTTGATCAGCGATGGATGCTAGCACGCTGAAGAAAACAGTGCTGGAGTATTTGAAGGACGGGGAACTGCGCGGAGAGTTCCAGTCGCTTATCCAGGAAATGGTGACCGGAGCTGTGGCTGAGGCGATGGCCGCTCGAGACACGGAGATCGCCGAGCTCAAAGGACCAGCTGAAGCGCACCACGGACCAACTAAACGACCTGGAGCAGTACTCCCGACGCCTCTGCGTAAACATAACAGGAGTACCAGAGACGAACGGGGAATCGACGGATCAAATTGTCACGGACCTAGCCAAGATGGCCGGTGTTGCCGTCACTCCGAGCGACATTGATCGTTCACATCGCATCGGTAAGCTCAGTGATGGGAAGAGTAGACCAATCATTGTCCGGTTTACGAACTTCACCAAGCGACAGGAATTCTACAACGCCCGGAGAGAGCTGCGGAAGCCGCGACCTGTCCGCGGATCCACAGTGTCTGCAGAAACGGCCGGCAAAACCTTTGTCTCAGACAACCTCACGAAGCTAAACCAGCACACGATGTACGTTGCCCGTAACATGAAAAAGGAGGGCAAGATACACTCCGCCTGGACCGACGTGGGCAAGATGAAGGTTCGGGTGAAGGAGGGAGGCCAAACGAAGATAATCAGGTCGCTTGAGGATCTTTACGCAGTTGCCGACCCAGCTCGCCAGCCTGGTGCCGCCCCTGCCGAGTCCAGCAGCGGCGCCCGAGAGAGCTCCCGTGGCGCATCGGGTCGGGGCAGGAGCGTGCGCGGTGGTAGAGCCGCCCAGTAGCGCCCTCCGATAGCGCGGCCCGCCCCACGCCGAGACGCTTGGCGCCGCCCCTGCGCTGCGGTGCAGCTGTCCTGGTCAATTCCGCGGCGTCTCGGACATGGTCTCTGCTCGACCTGACCACGCGTTATCTGTCTGCGGATCTTCCCACCCACTCGCCTCCGGCGGTGTGACTCAGTGAACTCTGTTGACCTGAGCTCTCCAGCTCGCCGTTTGGTCCAACCGGGACTGGGCTCAGTGCTGTCAGAGTGGCTGTAATCAGCCATAGACATACTACAGCGATCGGCGCAGCAAATCAGTAGCAGCTGTCAGTGCTGTGCCGAGCTCGGCGTTCACTGCTGTCGCCCCCACTGACAGGAGCTACCTGTGCCCGGCGAGCCACCGTAGTCGCGCCCACAGACAGTAGCCCGACCGCGACTGCGCCGTCTCGGGAGGGAAAGAGGACTCGGGGATCGCGGCGGGTACCTGGGAGAGAGGGCCAAAACGAGGGCGGGGAGGGGGAGGGAGGGTGTGGAAGGGTGTTGTGGGCTGGGAACTGGGAGTGGGTGTGGGACGGTGGGACGCTGCTGGTGTTTTATACAGTTTGTTTGCTTTTGTTTGCCTATCATGTGATAGCCTGTCTTTCTCAGTTGCACAGGCATATTATTTTTCTTTATTTTATATTTATTCCTTGTTTGCAATCATGTGTTTGCCTGTTTCTGTCTGAGGTTAAATTGTTGGAGTTTATTGAATTTTCATAAAGTAGAGTCGGCATATATTTATTTTTGTTTGTACATTGCCAAGTTGAATGAATTGAACCATTTGCACTTAGCTGATCCATACATACATGTTCGTTTTTCACTTGTCACTCGCTGTCGCCGCCCATCGTTTACCAGCATGTGCTGTGTTGCAGTAGCCGCCGCCGTTCGGCCCGGGGTGCCCGTCTGCCGCGCTGCCTTCCCGCCCGACTCGGCACCAGTGGTGGTGACCAGCAGCCGGCCGCTCTCATCGTCCAGACCAGACTCTCTCGGCTCTACTCCGGCGCAGGCTTGTGCACCTCCAGCCGCTCACAGTCCCAACATCCCTATCATCATCCTTCGAGAACCTTACAGAATGCCCTTTGCACAATCACCCATAAGATTACAATTAATAACTTTAGCCCAGCCCGCCAGTCATGGCGTGTTCCCCACATTGACACTAACGAACTCGCAATGGTCACTAAACAACCTTTACAAGAACATTAGAATTATGCTAGTCATTGGTGGCGTTGAAACAAACCCTGGACCAGAATTGTTTGACCACCTCAACATTGCTCACATAAATATAAACAGTATCACTGCAGGGGATAAAAAACACGAGCTTATGCAATTTGTAAGCATGAATAGTATAATGTTATGCGCTCTTACCGAAACAAAACTTGATGATACGGTTTCTCCTTCGTTATACCAGCTCGATAATTACCATGCCCCTTTCGTTCGACACAGAGATAGAAATGGCGGAGGAGTTGCGTTATATGCTCACGCTTCGTTACCGATAAAGAGACTTAGAGAGCTAGAGATCGGAGACGAAGAATGGATCTGGGCCAAAGTCTCGGTGCATAAACTTAGCTTGGTAATATGTTGCATATACTTACCACCAAATCAAACAACAGCCAGGTTACAACTGTTTATTGAGCGAATGACTGAAAGCGTTTCACTTGCACAGACCCACTCACCCACAGCTATAATGATATTAGGGGATTTCAACGCTGGAAATATATATCTAAATAGTACTGAACACAAGCATAGCGGCATCACAAACTTTGATCGCCAGCTCAACGACACTTTCAACATGCTAGACATGAAGCAACTCATATCACAGCCAACACGCATAACTGACAACGTCAGTAACCTGAGAGACTTAATTTTTACAAATAATACTGACATTATTCTACACAGTGACACGCTCTCAGCATTCTCAACTTTGGACCACCTTCCTGTAACTACATCACTGCGTACAACACACAGTTCATCAAACACTGACGTTACGTTTAAGACAATCTGGAACTATACGAGACTTGATGCTGATCTTTTTACCAGACTTCTTATAGACACGGACTGGGATCATATTATCGACAATGACGTAGATATAGCAGCGGAACAATTCACATCTGCCATCTTAAAAGCCGCCGAGACATCAATACCACATAAGAAGATACCAGTGAACCAGCGTAAAAAAACATGGGTGACATCAGACTTGATTAAACAAATAAGAAAGCGTGACAGACTCTTCAGACGGGCTAAACAGACTCAGACCACTTACGACTGGGAAAGATGGAAATATCAGCGTAACATCGTAACGGCGGTAAACAAACGACTAAGACAAACCCACATACAAAGCCAAGTTCAGAAACTCTTACAGCACAAACAAGACCCGCACAAGTACCACCAAACACTTCGCAAATTAACAGGTAAGACAGTTGACAGCATCATTCCACCGCTAGAAACGACTGACGGAAAAGTACTGACAGACGACTACGAAAAGGCGACATTGTTAAACGACTACTTTGCCAGTCAGGCAAAGCTCGACATTCCAAATTCGCACACCGTACCAATGGACAACATAGGACACACGACGATTCCCACCCTCGGTACAATTGAGACAGCTGAGAGAGAAGTCCTACGAATCTTAAACTCCCTTGACTCAAATAAATCCACTGGCCCGGACAAAATCCCAGTAAAAATATTAAAATTATGTGCACTCATCATAGCAGGCCCACTTTCGAAATTGTTTAATAAGTCTCTCGCGTCTGGAATTTATCCTTCAACGTTTAAACAGGCCAATGTGAAACCCATATATAAAAATAATGGATCACCATCTGATTATACCTGTTACCGACCCATCAGTCTTTTATCTTCCCTTTCAAAAGTTTTTGAAAAAATTGTCCACAAACGCATTTATGATCATTTAACAGAACACTTATTATTGACTGACAAACAGAGTGGATACCGGAAAAAGCACAGCACGGAACAACAATTACTTTATTTGACCCATAACATGCACAAATCACTCGACTCAGGACATGACTTCACAGTAATTTACCTAGACATATCAAAATATTTTGACAAGATCTGGCACCAAGGACTAGTATACAAATGCAAACATGACTTTGGCATAACTGACTCACTGTTAAAATGGTTGACTTCCTACCTCAGTGACAGACGACAACGAGTGCAAATAAACAACACCTTTTCGAACCAACAAATTGTTAACGCTGGCTGTCCTCAAGGCTCTGTACTCGGACCTCTCTTAGCCTTAATGTATCTTAACGGAATTCAACAAAACATCGACAATGAAATTTTACTTTTCGCAGACGACACATCTCTTCACGCATCCTACTCAACGACAGACCTCCACGACGTAGAACTTTCACTTCAACGCGACCTTGACGAAATATATAAATATGGCAGAAAATGGGCAATTACATTCAACACAACAAAGACAGTCCAGCAAACATTTTCACGTAGAAATAAGTTCACATCACCACGTCTCACATTTGGTAGGAATCCCATACCCATTCATGAAAACCATACTCATCTGGGATTAACATTCTCCAATGACCTACATTTTCACCATCACATCAACAAAATTTGTAAAAAGGTCAACCAATCACTAAGCCCACTATATCCAATTGCACAGTACGTACCCAGGCCCATTCTCGACCAAATTTATAAGACGTATATCAGACCACACTTCGACTATTGCGACACAGTATACGACGGACATATCACGACACACGACGCCATGCGACTCGAGAGACTACAAAACAGAGCGGCAAGACTCGTGACAGCAACCTTATTTAGATCACCAACTGACAAGCTTTTACTCGACTTAGGGTGGGATAGACTATCGACGAGAAGACGCATGCACAGAATAACACTTTATCACTCATTCAACAGCCACGAAGAGTACACACCACAATATATTAAAAATACAATGCCTCACACACGCGCTGAAAACACCGGACGAGTCTTAAGGAATGCCAGTACACATACAACGACACCTAGCCGGACCACTTCGTACCATAATTCATTTTTTCCATTAACGGCTAAACACTGGAATGATCTCCCCGAAACCATCCGATCCCTGCCACGAACATCCTTCAAAAAGACCATTTCTGAGCGGCTGGGGGTGACCAAGCCTCCAAAATTTTATGAAACTGGGTCTAAATTGGGAAATATTTTACACACAAGACTAAGAACCGGAATGAGTCACCTGAACTCTCATCTCTTCCAAATTCAAAAAAGTGAAACATCAATGTGTGCTTGTGGCTTTCCAAACGAGAACGTTCGGCATTATATCCTTGACTGTGCACTCTACGAACCACTAAGGCTAGAAATGTTTCAAACTATTTCTTATCAAATAGGTATTGAGCTAAATGAAATTTCTCCTAAGCAAAAACTTGACTTTCTTATTCACGGTGAAACTCTGGACGATGAGAGCGGCTGCGCGGTCGCACATCTCTTTCAAAAATTCATTTTATCATCAAACCGGTTTACAGAACACTAAATTCAACACCAAGATACCACCTTGATCTAGGTTGTCAGGCTGCGGTTGGACGTGGCGCTCCGGGCTGACCGTGCGGTGGCTCGCGCACACTGCTTTACTGCTCGGTGTCTGTCGTGGCGGCGACAGCCAACTCGTATACTTTGAGTTTTGCCTATCAAATGTTTTCTGTATCTTAAGTTTAGGATCTCATCTGGTATGTTTTTGTCTGTTTGTTTGTATTTTCTTCTTCCAGAGTGATGCTCAAACTCAAGCGCTTTGCGCTTTTGCATCCCTCTGCTGCATTCTTCCGGAATCTTTCTGTCTTTGATAATAAACATTGTGTGTGTGTGTGTGTGTGTGTGTGTGTGGCTATGGCTAGGATACGGTTGTGGCTGTCCGGTTTGGACTGATACGGTTTGGAATGTCTGGTTTGGACTGATACGGTATGGCTGTCCGGTTTGGACTGATACGGTTGTAGCTGTCCGGTTTGGACTGATACGGCTGTGGTGGCTATGGCTAGGATACGGTTTGGACTGATATGGGCTGGCATGCTTGTACGGGGACCCGCAGTTGCTACTGTACAGCGACCCTGAGTAAATTGTCCCAGCACCCTCACAGGGAACAACGATAAGCTCTCAGAGGGAACGCACAGAAAACCTCAGCTGCTCTTGTACAGGGACCGGCAGTCGATATCAGTGTTATTGGTTGTTATTGGACAGGACAGACGGCTAGAGTTGGGGTTCGTGTACAGTAGCAACTGTGGGTCCCCGTACCATAGTTGAAATTGTGCCAAAAACTTCACACTCGGTAGGTATCAGCTATATCGTACGTGTAATGCCGTTGATAAACCGATGAATGAAAAGGGACCAAATAAGTCCTATCACCGAAGTGCGGAAACCAGGGTGCAGAGCGGCCCGTGATACCCTGATCAGCTGCACTTTTGGCGGGGCTCAACACACAGTTTCCCAGTCCATCGCGCCGCAGGCGGACCCCCAAACAGGGAGTTTTACACCGGCTGGCCCGAGTTGAGGTCGAAATGTGCCGACTTCTAAACAGCATCTGCCCAATTGGGCACAAAATTTTAGAGCGTTAGGCGGCACGGGCGGACATCGATAGCAGCGCCTCTATCGGTCACTAGGGAAAGCTGGGCTGTAGGCGACGAAATACCGGCTGAATTGTTACAAGTTAAATAGGTTTATAGACATCCGTCTTGTGAAAAAGTTGAACTTTTGCCTTCAATATTTCTACAGGCAATTTTAGAAGTGCCTTCACATATATTACAAACCGTTTAAATTATTTTATTCACTTCAAGCCTTCCCTATTGTTCTTGATGATGCGGGAACTATTTCTAATTAGTGTTTTTAGCTTAGTAAAAGAACATATTGTGCAAACGATGAAAAAAGCATAAATGAAAGATTTTAAATGCAATTTTCTGTAACAAATAATGGTAAATTATCTACACATCAAGGAAAAGAAAGGTGCATGCTAACTGATAATTTAAAGTTCTTGAGGCCAGTTGGTTTCTTCTTTTCTTACGTCGCCCCAATGGCCGCGAATACACTTGTGATAACGCCTATCGGAGACTAGTGCTGTAGGCACCTCGTCAGCTCCCGCCGTGAAGGTATTCAGCAATAACACAGCCATGGGTGGAGCTTTTCCAGGGAAGTTGGTGGGGCAAAAAGTCTTCAAATCTACTATGTATGTCTTATTGTCAAGTTGAACAAAATGCCGTACTGAATCAATTCCTATCATTACAGATGCAATATTTTGTATATCATAGACAACATAGAGCTCCTCAATGCAATACAGATTGATTTGTAAAGCAACAAAGTCCTACAAATCAGGTAAAGTTGGTGGGGGAAACGCTCATTGGTGGGGCCATAGATAACATTAATGATGTTATCTATAGTGGGGGGGGAGGGGGTAAATGGGAAATTGGTGGGGAAGCTGCCCTACCACCTGTATAAGAAACTCCGCCCCTGAGTACAACTGCAGTCGAATCTGCCTTCCTACCTGTTGACGACAGGAAGCTCGCAGGTATCGGCCTCTCAGGTATTGGAAGGAAGCTCGCAGATATCGGCCTGGCCGAGGCGCCTCCGCTCAGTTCCGGGAACCCTGACCCGGCTCGATACCAAATCACGGCCCGACTGGTCGGCTCCGTGAGTCTCCGTCTGCCAGTGAGGTCGGATCATTCCTATCATCTGACTCACCTGTGAGGGCGTCTCCTAATACCGCCCTGATTACACCGCAGCTCAATGGGAAGACGCCGGCGCTGCTGGCAGAGGGGCGGCAGGACGCTGTCCGAGGTCATACCGTAAACACCACGGCGGCGGCCACCCTTCTCTGTCTCTCTACTGACTACTAATTCGTCCCAAGGAATAGCCGCTCTCCATCCATCCATGTGCATATGATTTCATTGATCATATTCACTCATATTGTATGTTCTTTAGAGAATACCCCAGATGAAAACCTGCCCCTCCTGAACACACCGGAAAATACCGGTTATGCCAGCGTACTTACATACGGCAACAGTAACGGATTTAGACGGCCCTCCATTATACGCTAGTCCAGTGTTCTAAAATTGGATATTGGTTGGGTGTGCCGACGAAGAAAAAAAAAATCCTAGGATGAGAAAAAAGGAAGTAAATAACTCAAGTATTTTTGAAAAATAGTGTAATGCCAATTTTCATGCCAACTGATAAACCAGGATTTCATGTCAGGATCTTGACAGGGTGTGAAACAAAAGGATGTGGGTGCATCAACTGTCAAGTGACTAGTTAACTGGCTGTTGGGACTACATGAAACTTTTTTCGGAGATGAAGTTAAGTCGGTCATTCATATTTTAGGGATGAAAATATTTTCCCCATTAGGTGTGAGTTGCCAGCAAAAAGTCTGAAAAATGGAACACTGCGCTAGTCCTTGTCTGTTTTAGTGTACGCTCCGGGCCATTAATTTATGACGTCACTGGATTACACGCAGAGTACGTCACCGCTGTCGGCGGCGAGAGTGCGCCATATCTCGGGACACAGGCGGGTGACAATGAGCGACTGAACAGGCCCATTGTGTTGCGGCGGCGCGGCAGGGAAAGAATGGACGGCGGAGCACGCGTGTGAGGGACTCTGTAATGCATGAACGGTGACGGCGAGAAGGGCCGTGTGGGTGCGGAAAACTTTAGGGCCCGGTGCATTAGTTTTTGACGGAAAGGCTGGTTAGTAGCCCACACTCGGGTCAGTGGAGTAGGGAGGTTCTCTCTCACATGCTCGATTCTCTCTCTCACATCTCTGTAGAAATGTGTTGCTGTCTGAACGTGACGTGTCAATAATCATGAGTAATAATTTTATTATAAAATAGAAATGGAAACATGGGACTTATTTCATCAACGGATAGTAAAATGTAGTCTGATCAGTTTTTATGCATTCAGTAGTCCAGATTTAATTAAAGCCCGAACAGAGTCTAAGAAACCTGATCTTATTCAGATTTTACCGCCATTTCCGCTATGCCGGTGTTCATTACGCCAATGGAGACCTCTGCAGTGCTGTAACTGGCATGTGATGCCGTCATCCCTCCTACTCTTTACCTGCGACCATTCCTGATCGTATTTAATTCGTACAAACGCACCGCAGCGGTTGTATTTGATCACCGCTCATCGTTCAGTGAACCATTCAAGGCCGACGATTTGCACCGGATCTTCTGATCAGTGTCAAACTGAACTCTTCCAAATAATAACGACAACTCAAGAAACTCAAGATTACCAACCGATATTTATTTTAAAATTACTTTCTTGAGTTTCTTGAGTTGTCGTTATCCAACTGTCATGGATACTTTACATATCTTCCAAATAAGCCAGTGACCTGCACCGGATCTCCTTCTCAGCGGCCTACGACTAAAACCTTCAAAATAAACCAGTAATGTACACCGGATCTCTCTGATAAGTGTCAAACTGAAACGCTCAAAATAGGCCGGCGGTCTGCTAAGACGGAACTCCGGATAGTGCTGAAGCAGCTCACAGATCCGTAACCAGCCCGGTTCGTCTGAATGGCTCCGGCGTCTACCGTTTCACACAATGACGTCCTGCCTCCCACAGTAGCGCAGAGCTATCGGGAGAGTAATTCAATCCCGGATTAAAGCGACTCCTCGATCGGCGTAAGTAAGCACACACAGCGGCACCGGGCCAGTAAAGAGTCGGTGACGGGCTCGGTTCGCTAGGCAGATAGGCTCGGAGGTCCATATTAGTATACTAGTTACTGATGTTCCAGAATTAAATACTCAATACAGCATCGAACTCCAGGCTGTATACTGTCTGTCTGTCTGTCTGTCTGTCTGTCTGTCTGTCTGTCTGTCTGTCTGTCTGCCTGCCTGCCTGCCTGCCTGCCTGCCTGCCTGCCTGCCTGCCTGCGCCTACCTGCCTGCTTGCCTGCCTCTCTCTCTCTCTCTCTCTTTCTCTCTCTCTCTCTCTCTCTCTCTCTCTCTCTCTCTCTCTCTCTCTCTCTCTCTCTCTCTCTCTCTCTCTCTCTCTCTCTCTCTCTCTCTCTCTCTCTCATTAGTGCCATTAGTAGTAAATTATGGCTTCGTCGATTCCCTTGCATAACCTCTGATATGCTATCTGAGGAGGGCACCAGGCCGTGACCACACCGCCTCAGTAAAATCCTTGGAAAATGCCTCCAGGGCTTTCCCGCAATGGCGTTCAGTCGTACTACTTTATAATGTTAATAAGCAATGGCAGCATTCAATATGGTTTTCCGATAGTGCGCACAGTGTGACGTCCAAAGTCAGACACAGGGCACTAAAGAACCGTCAGACACAGGTTAGTGGGTAGGTGTGTTAGCAACTTCCACGGTTCTGCAGGATGGAGGACGGAGAGGAAACTCCCACTACCTCGGGCCTATTCTTAGTCCTCCATATCGGTCAGCTTCCACGTTTTGTCCCTGCATGCCTACATGTCCGCGTTTGTGCGGATTTGTTGTTGCTGTTGTAGCCAACCAGTAAATTTTCCGGGGACGAGCTAAGGCACAACTTAAATCTGGGAAAGCAACAAAATGGGCGGACGGTCGAGGTTACTGGATGTACACGAGCTGTTACTAACCTAGGGTTTCATGTTAGAGAATGTGGGCATGATGGGCATCAGTGGGTTCGAATCATTTATTCAATATTTATCGGAGTTAATCAGCGATCGAGCCCGGCCCGTGGATTGGTTTGATGCGCTATAGGTGCGCAATATATTGCGTGCTGAGCACACACGCCAGTAATTACCGCGATATTAGCGCTCCCGCACATCTCGTCAGCACCGAGTGTGAGCTGCCGTTCACTCCACTGAGCAGGTCATTTTCCGTTCCGGCGCACTACAAATACATCTAGGCCTAAATGAATTTCATTATGAGCCGAAGATCGCTCCCGACTCTGGCCGGACATGTTCCAGTGCGCAGAAACCGCGCCTGCCTGTTTCAACAGCAGCTTTTGATGGGTGCTACCGGCCCTGCTATTGAGATCAGTTACAAATAGATGTGCTCCATTACAAACGTCTAAAATTCGGATAAAATCTGCTGTTTTTCACATTGAAATGATACTGAGAAGCTTTTATCAGCAAGGATGATTGCTTTAACCCGCGCCCGGCTGGGGGTCCTGGATTTCCACGCCCTGCTGGGGGGGGGGGGGGTGTTTGAACACCCCCCCCTTGTAACTCGGCTCCTGGGCCACGTAGCGATACGGGGAAGGCGGCGTTCGAAAGAGCGTCAAAAATAATGACGAAATCACTTCGGTCAATTTTTTGGTCAGGTATAAGGTCAGGTCACCAGAGGTCATTGAAGGCAAAATTTCGCCGATTTCCAGGTCGAATGTCGACAATTTCCAAGAAGCCAACGCATAACTCGGGAACCAATAGAGCTACAGCGCCGCGGAAAAGCGCATTCGATAGCCCTGTTAACGCCCTTTCTGAATAATTCTCTCAGATTTGACCTAACGTCAACGGTTTTGCCTGCAGGGGGCAAAAACTGCAAAAAAGCTATTTTTTTCGGAAACAGTTTTTCTGCAATAACTTTTGACCCAAGCCTTGTACGAGCTTACTTTTACTCACCAGCTCCGAGCAGGACACTGGAGCGGCTCGGCGCAGTACCTGCACCGCATCGGCCGCCGTCCCGAGGCCGACTGCCCGCAGTGCAATGACATGGGCTGCCCTGCTGCACGATGCTGCGTCTGCCGCGAGGAGGCGGACACTCCACGACACGTCCTGCTCCAATGCCCGGCGCTGGCGGGACGCCGCCTGCGGCGCCTGGGTAATATTCACCTGGAAGCGTCTATGGCAAGGGACGACGGCGCGGTTGCGGCCTTGGCCGCCGGCTACCGCGCCCAATTGAGCCTCATCGGCTACGCCCCCTAGGGGGCTGGAGGGAACAACGACGACGACGACGAGCTTACTTTTACCGGCATCGTGTTCCTCTCGTCAAGACGCATCGAATGAACTATAACTTGACCTTGGAAGGTCAACTTGAAAATTTGACCTCAGGTCAAGGTCATGACCTGGCCGGAAAGGGTCATGTTGCATATCAGTCGATCCGTATCGTCGAGCTGAACACATCTAAGGCGTTTTCATCGCTCTAGCATGCCTCTATCAAAAGTTATTTGCGAAAAACTGTTAGATACCATTCGTGACCTAAGATGACCTCAGGGCATAAGCAGGGGTCACGGACACCATTTTCATGTTCAGTGTGTCTAAACCACTACTTGTAATTCGGTGTTTAGAAGTGTTTATAATGTCTTTCGTCCAAAAGAAGCGCATTTCAATTTTCTCCCATTGACTTATAATGGGGAGGTCGCAAAATTGACCTGACCTTAGGTCATCGATATCAAAATTCTGAGATATACATTTTGTACATGCTATTGCTCTTAGCAATCGCTGAAAGTTTCAAAGCGATCGGTCACTCGGTGTAGCTATGACAGACATTGAAACTTTTTATGAGGTGAGGTCACTTCAAGTCACCTGGTGACCTGACCTTGAATGACCTTGGTCTGAAATTTTCACAACATGTGTATAATTGATGTATAATAAGGTGTAGCAAAAACGGCGGCGCTCCGCGCCGCCGTTTTTGAGATATTCGCGAAAAACCACAAGGGGGGTGTTCAAACACCCCCCCCAGCAGGGCGCGGGTTAACCCGCGCGGGGCTGGGGTCTCCAGCCGAACGCGCGGGGCTGGGGGGGTAAATTTTACCCCCCCCCCTGTTATCTCCCGAACTAATTGTCCGATTTGGAAAATTCAAACGCCAATCGAAAGCTCTCATCACGAACTACTTAAAACATGTACTTAATTTAAAATTTGAGGTCAAGGTCAAGGTCAGGTCAAGGGTACAAATTGCAAGTTTCTACAGTATCGGCCTTGCACCGTAGTTGCCGAAGAATGGAGTCATGGACTGAGACTGATCGCCCAAAACGTGTTCTTAGGCTACCAAGACAATATTCGTTGCATACAATATCATTCAGAGGTCAAGGTCAAGGTCAGGTCAGGTCAGGTCAGGTCACCAAAAAAACAAAATATAGAAAAGGGCATGTGCGACACATGTTTTATGGGTCATTTTACTCATAGAATTCAATAGGCACACTCAATAAGTGATATGGACCACCTCTGGATGAATTTCAGGTCGAGGTCAGGTCAAGGTCAGGTCAAGTGAGGTCAAATTTTGAAGTTGGTTGTTAAGGCCAAAAAAGGTGTCTATCTGATGCAGTTTGTCACGGCGAATCGAATGGTGCTATTTTTGTTTCCGTACGAGGTCTAGAACTTCCAAAAAAGTCATTTAAAAAAAAATTGTGTGTCGTGACGTCATAAAATTTTAAATTACTCCCACATTTTTGAACCGATTCTTCTAAAATTTGGTATGTAGGTGCACATAGACCACTTCTCTGACATATATTCCGCTTTTTTCGATAGACTCAAAATTTTGGATTTTATAATGATTTTCCCAAAAAAGTCAGTTTTTTGAAAAAATTTAGGCCAAAATCCAAAATTTTCAAAAAACCGAGATAGCCATTTGATAGACAAAGTAAAATTACGTATAACCTTTTTTGTTACGTCTTGATTCCTTTAAAAATGAAGATGTTAGCGGCGTTTGAACTTTTGCCGTTTTTGAGGCGAAAATGGCGAACATGACGTCACTAAAACGTCAATTTCTCAAAAATTTTCCGACGGATTTCGCTCAAATTTTCAGGGAACGTGTCAAATTGATGTAAGAAAAGGTACTGAAAGTTTGGCGGCGCTGGGCGCCGCCGTTTTTGAGATATTGCAAAAATTCGCGAGGGGGGGTAAAATTTACCCCCCCAGCCCCGCGCGGGTTAAAGGATCCTCCTACCTTCAAAAAAGTGAATGAATCGGTATTAAGTGATGAACTGTGGTTTAGAAAGAGCGAAAATGAATACCTACCAAGTCTCACCGAAAAAAAAATATTCACCGGTTTTCAAAATATCAGACTTCAATTCTTGTTTCTTATTTGGGACCTACGCTGTTCCTATGACGTCATTTTGAAGCAATAATTTGGCATCCTAAAAGTGCGGCAGATGTTGCGCGTGAAGCAGTATATAGCACCACGTTTTACCTAAGGTTTTTCCATAAGATACAAAAAATCGTTACATCTGTGCTGACGTCACAAATTCTGATGGGTATTCAAACGCATTAACCCCTTAGAATCCGAAAACTGCAGATTTTAACATTTGATATCTCGGCATTAACACGCGCGGTGGAAGGGGGGGGGGCGGATTTCGCCCACCCCTCCTGTTTTTCGCCAATAACTCGCGCCGCAAACATAATATTAATGTGAAATTTGGCTACCTGTCCAGAATTGAATTGCAGATCTTCCCGTGCAAGAAATAAGAAAATCGGTTCACAACTTTTCTAGTAATAGCGGTGTAAAGTCAAACATCCTGCCGCGGCGGCGGCGCGGCGGCGCGGCGGCCGGCGCTAGCCGTTACGCGCCGCCTGAATTGTAGACTGTGCCGGGGCGGGACGGTTACGTCTTTACATCGCGCTCCTTACCGCTGATTACATTAGATTCGCGTCAAATTTGGTGAGAAGACTGAGAAATGTACAGGCAATCATATGGTCCAAGAATTTTGAAAATCGGCCGGTAACAACTTCAGTTATGAGTGTGTAAACACAAAATTGTGATTGCCGCGTTTCCCGCGTCGGCCGATCCCGCTTTAGCCGGCGACATCTTACCCTTACCAGGCTTCTAACTGCCATATTTATTGTTGGATTAACTAGAAATTCACCCTACATACTCACAAATGTATGTTCTTTCGTATAAAGAAAGAAAAAATAAAACCGGCCGGTAACTTTTTGAGTTATCGGCGTGTAAATGCAAAAAAGTCGCAAATATGGCAGATTTGACCACATTTGACCTCATTTGACCTTGAAGATATTGACCTAGGGTCATGAAATTCACACACAACAGAGTTCCCCATGGCCCCCACCTACCCTCCAAATTTCGTTTTTCTAGCTCCCCTGGGAGCTGAGATCTTAGGGGGGGCGACATCCGCCCCCCTTCCACTGGGCGTAGTACTCGCAACCCTTCCACTGCGCGTGTGTAAAGCATTTCTTGATGTTATGAGTGCCTAAGCTGGTAATTGCGGGCCAGGGACCCCAATTTAGCTACCTCAACTCAAAGCTTATGTTAAGATTGAATGATCACTTTGAATTGTACAGAACACTAGCAAAAAAGTGTCATCCGATAATCTATTGGAATTAAGCATGACTTTTCTGTGAAGTTTGCCGTAGTGGCGCCCAGTGACGACCTTCTGGGACCTACAATGCCTCGAGCGTACATCTTGGAACTCGAAAACAAATTGCAGCCAACGAAATCATGTGATCTTTGCGACAAATTTCAGTCCTATCTCAGGTTGGGCGCGCACTTACAGAGTGAATCTAAACCAATAGTAATAAAAAGCCATAACAAACTGTAGAAATAACAGTGGGTGCTGTTATCAGCCCCGGGTGGCGGCAGTGACACTAAACCCCTCGTTTACCAGCCTGTCGCGGCCGGTTTATTTACCGAAAACTCTGTGAGGCGGCGCGGCTATCAGCGGCGGCGCACACCGGGCCAATTTACCGTGCTCAGAGGAGCGCTCCGCTCTCAGCCGGCCGCTGAGCCGCTATCAGAGGGCCGCAGGGACAGGCTGCACGCGCGCACCGCCCCAGGCAATGTACAGCCAACCGGCGGAGCGGTGAAAAACACCGCGCCTCAGCCAGCCCAGCAAAGCCGGGCAAATCGCTATATACCGGTAATAAGAATAGTGCTGCAAAAATCTTACAGCAGATGGTGCTAAATGTAGTATAACAGCAATTTGTTGGGTGCTGCTTTTTGTTTCTTTTTTTCGGTATCGCGATTTTGGAATTTTGTATACGAATAGTGACACGCATGAATAGTTTATATGAAATGAAAAGCGGAGTGCAAAATGCGTGTAACTAAACCGTCAAATACAAGTGTGCTGCGTCCTTGTGGCATTTGATTCAATATGGCGTATTTACTGGCCCATTACGATGGTTTACCCTGCCGACTATCTCTGTATGGCCGCTAACTCAATGTGAATTCCCGCGAAAGTCGCCGGGCCGCTCTCTCCCTCTGTGCCCCTCGCGCCGTTTGACTATCGATCCGTTACCGGATGGCGGGCGGGCGGCTGCCTCTGCACACCTGGAGGTGGAAAACCACCGGACGACGGAGTCCAGAGCCCGCTCTCTCCGGCAGATGGACGTATCTGGTCCCACATTACCGTGGGGATATTCAGCGACCAGTGCAGTGGCCAGTCGTCTGTAACCCAGCTCCGCTATCGCCACTGGGACCTGTTTATGTTGCTGGATCCAGAGAGGTGTATTGATCGCTGCCGGGAGGAGCAGACTGTCCCAAAATCATTCGCCGATTCAGAAAACCCCTCAGATCGCGCTTCATAAATGCCACCCGCCAGAAACAATTACACATTTAGCATTATGTACATTACGTCGAATAAACTTTTATGTAATTTTTGCCGCAGTTGTTGCAGACAAGTGAATGTGCCGGCAGAGATAATTCCATCTAATGATTTGTGTCACATGAGGCGATGGACGATAATCTGCCATTTTTTCCTTATTGGATTCACTTTTTTGGCGGTTTTTGTCCCAGCTGGCGATCTTTTTCCCCATATAAATCAGTGTTGAAATATTGCTGAAGCATGACCTTAGAATATTGACATTGAAAGGCAGAATCCAACGGACCCTGCGCTGCGCGAAATTTTAAACACCGTTCCCTCACCCAAAATAAGTCTCCTGCAGCACATTGACACAATCTGCTCAACTGGGCGTGCTATCGACTCATAGCACCGGGCCAGTGTTAGGGCGTCCAAGAGAACCTCTGCCTGACGTTGCGGCGCTCTGAGGAACCCTCTCTCGTATCGCCGTTTGTCGCGTCTGTAACAATATTGGTGGCACAGAGACGCGACCTATGGCGTCCGCCGGTCAGCAGCAGGAGGCGCCTGTGACTGGCCACTCAGGCACGCGCCACGCGCCCGGCCGGCGGCCCGCTCCCGCCGACCGTGTGTCCCCAATCAGGGGGACTGCGACATAGGGCCTTGACTGCGACCAGCGGAGAGGGCTGTGTCCGCACTGAGGAACCGGATACCATCAACAGAGCCGGGGATATGGGGCTGCGGTGATGTGTAAGCAGAGTGTCTCTGGCAATCATTACTTCTACGGCCCGACATTCTGCCTACTAATTACTACACTATTGCCGTTGCTGCCTGCTGCCACTAGAACAACAGTACCAGCTCGTTGCTATAGTGTCGCCGCAGCTCGTGCCCCCGCCCCCGACCCGCGGAACCAGCCCAGCTGTCTCCAGTGAGCCACTCCAGCTGTCTCCAGTGAGCCACTCCAGCCGCCGGGGCCGTCACCTTCTCTAAACAGCCGCCTGGCAGGGTGCTAATGTAACCGACAGGCGCGAAATACCGCCCTGGCAGACAGCCCGACAAGTGAGGGGTTTCCTCACGTGAGGTGGACGCGGCGTGATGACCACTCGCGGCGTGATGTCCTCTCACGGCGTGATGACCACTCACGGCGTGATGTCCACTGGCACGGCGTGATGTCCACTCACGGCGTGATGTCCACTCACAGTGATGTGGACACACGGCGTGATGTCCACACACGGCGTGATGACCATTCACGGTGATGTCCACTGGCACGGCGTGATGTCCACTCACGGTAATGTCCACTGGCACGGCGGGATGTCCACTCACGGTAATGTCCACTGGCACGGCGGGATGTCCACTCACGGTAATGTCCACTGGCACGGCGGGATGTCCACTCACGGCGTGATGTCCACTGGCACGGCGTGATGTCCACTCACGGCGTGATGACCACTGGCACGGCGTGATGACCACTGGCACGGCGTGATGTCCACTCACGGCGTGATGTCCACTGGCACGGCGTGATGTCCACTGGCACGGCGTGATGTCCACTCACAGTCACGGTGTGATGTCCACTCACGGCGTGATGTCCACTCACGGCATGATGACCACTCACGGCGTGATGTCCACTCACGGCGTGATGTCCACTGGCACGGCGTGATGTCCACTCACGGCGTGATGTCCACTGGCGGCGTGATGACCACTCACGGCGTGATGTCCACTCACGGCGTGATGTCCACTGGCGGCGTGAACGGCGTGATGTCCACTCACGGCGTGATGACCACTCACGGCGTGATGTCCACTGGCACGGCGTGATGTCCACTCACGGCGTGATGACCACTCACGGCGTGATGTCCACTGGCACGGCGTGATGACCACTCACGGCGTGATGTCCACTGGCACGGTGAGGTGGGCCTACAAGTGGCGGCTGTCGGGATGATGGTGCAGTTAATACTCGTGGCGGTCTGGCGGTCTAGGAGGGGGAGGAGGAGGAGACAGTTCGCAGTAGTTTCAGAGCAGGGATGTTCAACCGAACAATGGCGAAATTTCATACTTAACCCTCGCATGTGTAGGGGGGGGTCGGATGGACCCCCCCATGGTTTTTCGCGAATAACTCGCGTAAAAAGCGGCCGATCGCGACGAAACTTTCAGTACCCTCGCCTTGATCAATTTTACACCTATCCTGAAAATTTCATGACCCTGACCCAAATGACCTTTGACCTGTGACCTCTTTTCCGAGATCATGTTTGGCCGGAATCGCGATTTCGCGTATGTCGGCTCGCATTAGCCGCGCGTTTGCAAGCTTTTCATGGTTTCAAACGTTCAAACATGTGATTTGATGTTACTCCCGTGGGTGTCAAGGTCACCTGAAGGTCAGGTCAGGTCATTGACCTTTGGTGACCTCCGGTGACCTCGGTTCACTTTTTCGAGTTTTACATGTTTCTAGGCTAGTTTTTGGAGCTGAATTCGAATTTAGCAACCATTTGAAAATTTACGAAGTAGTTTTGGTGACTTCGTAACATGTTACGAAGCTGTCAGAGGCGGTTGACACGTACTACGAATACCCGTCACGACGCCTACTGGTTGACCTGACCTGACCTGACCCGACCTGGTCTAAATGCTTCAAGACATCATCTGTGATCAAAACTAACACGATATTCGTGATCAGCACCCCGATAAACCCCTTAGCAGCCACACTTTACGACTTTCTAACAGGTCCCGATTTTCCCGACTTTGGGTCATTGACCTGACCTGGAAGGTCAACCAATGACCTAGGACCTTAAAATTGGGTATCAGCGGCTTCCTCTCGTCACGGGCAACACGCTCGTTTTTTCCGCGAAGCTCTAGCTCGATCAGGGGCCAAACGGCAAGGGGGGGGGTCCAACCGACCCCCCCCCCCTACACATTAGAAGCTGGCAAACGCCGCACACATGCGAGGGTTAAGCTAAGTGTGGGTGGAAAGGTGTACGATGGATCTTGAAGATGAACAGGAGCTAGAGGTCAGGAACTAAAGGTCACATGTCAGGCGTCATGCCCAGATGTCGTGTGTCGCCTCGCCAAAGGTCAGTGTCAGTGAGGACGTGTCAGGAGTCACGGAGCCCCATTTCCATGTGTCACGTGTCGAGTTCTAGCGTGACGCGTTATGATGAATACAGAGGCGTGGCCAAACCTCAGTTCAGTTGGCTTGCGTTCCCTTTGTTTTCCGAGTCAGATTAAGTGTATCACCTGTTCCATAGTTTGGTGCTGCTGTGAAGTTTCTTGCAGTACAGGGACCCGCAGTTGCTTATGTACACATATATTACCGACTTAGGATTGTCCTATTATTTGCTAGCTGGTGGCCATTGGAGAAAGAAAATGCATCGCAAAGTTTAAAGGAATAACATATGTTTGCTTCTAGGATGAAGATTATGCATAATTCCTCTTACCGTCATAGATATTCTTCCAAAACTAAAATCGCGCTATTTTTCTTTGCTGGCTGCCTCCCTAGGTCCCGTCCTTGGTATCGCCACTTGCTTACGCTCCCTCTACGTGAATGAAAGTCACGTGACTACTACGCGTTTGCGCTCAGTACTAACACACCTAGCCCGGGGGCCGGTCCGTAGCGGGGAGGGGTAGAACACCAGAACTCCAGCGCAGTGGAGGTGGCTGTGGCCCGTATCATAGAAAGGCTGTCGTACGCAAAACGACCAACGCCGCAGTGTAAGTTAAAGATAAAGTTTTCTTTAAAGTCATTGTTGAGCAAGAAATTGCAATGCTTATCGGATGTAATAAGACGGTATAAAAGGTCCTGGAAAGATAGTAAAACATACTGAGGAGCGTAAAATTTGTGATACAGGCCATGACCTTTCACCTTGCCTCCGGGGAGGACCGCTCAGGAATCCACATACCGAACGAATCGAGGCCTCATTGCGGCGGACGAGCTGGATAAACCATCGCCAAACCTTTCGGTTACCTATGTTTCCAGACAACGGGGAGGGGGCAAGTGAGGGTTGTTTTGAGCCCACTCACGAATTCTCTCCTTTTCAAGCTATTGCTTAACGAAAACAAATGCAACATAATGCTGGTCGTCACGAGATGTAGCGAATAGTGTCACAGCCACACCTACAGCAGTTCGAACCGCGAGCAGTAGAGTTAAGGCAGCTATTTTTTTTGTGTGTGCAAATAAGCTTCTCATAGCTCCTCGATCTAGAGCGGCTTCTCCCAAGATAAATTTATTTTAATTGATGCTTATATTGTGCGAGTAGTTATGGTATTTTAGCTCGATGGTCTGTAAGAAACTGCCATCGGAGGAAAATTTCGTATTTGGCACTTAAACGCCAATAGATATTTGACCCTCGCCCGTTTTGGCACTTTTTCAGCGTCTTTCGTATTGGGGGGGGGGGGGAGGGGCGTAGAAACCCCCCAGTCATTCGGCCTCTGATAAAACTATAGAGCTTCACGGAAAGGAAATTATGAGCGTGCTGCTCGTGACGAGAGAAAGCCGATAGTATCATTTTTTTATATTAACGTTATAGGCCTGGTTAGTGATTTAAATGCTCGGGACATCTGGTCCTGCTACCATTTCTTCAAGTGAGGTTTAATGGAGGTTTGTTTGCTCCTGACTTTTAATTTTGCATTTGTTTTAATCAAAGATCATGTAGCAAAGAATTTCGAATAGGTCGGGTCTCGTCAGGTCATCAAGGAGGCTATTCATAGGAGTTAACCACCACTAATTACCTCGCAACATTTTTGCATAGGCACCATAACTGATAACTTAGGTATTATGATTCACAAATGCTAAAATGAATGCTAAATTTCAAACTGGCACTGGAAACCACACTAAAATGGTGTTAACAAAAAATATTAACCAAAGTCATTTAAAGTACATGACCTTAACCTGACCTTCACGTGACTTTGGCACTACCATAATCCATGGGACAAACATAATGTAGTATATTTCACAATGTTGGCACATCCTTCATTACAAAAAGTATTAAAACGCACAAAGGATGTGCGCTGATTGACGTTGAATTGCTATTCTGGCCTGACATGATATCGAGCAAAAGTCACAGGTCAAAGGTAATTTGGCTCAGCGATAATTTATCCACAGAGAACGTGCAAAACTGAAAACTGGTTATTCAATGTTCAAGGAAGTTGCCACCGAAGGTTTGTTGTCAATATTTTAAACACTATTCGTTAGAATTGTGTTTTTCTATTGAAAAACAAGTCTGAGTTCCCTGAAAATTTGGTAAAAGCTATAAATTTGATTATCTCCTGGGCGGTAAAGTATCTTTGCGATCCATTGTTTTTCCCGCGAGTTATTTGTGAAAAAGAAAACGGGGGAGGGTGTCCTACGGACCTCTTTAAAGCTTATGTATGCGGTGGTTGATATTTGTTTCATCTATCGTAATAAATCAGCAAATATTTTTTACATACAGGGTGAGCCATATAGATTTACCATCGACAATTTCACTTTGTTTCAAGGCGCGCTGACACAGCTATGCCATCTTTTACATACATATAACAACGTCATCTCCCAACAAAACAATTTAGTCCGTTTTCCGTATGCTCGCCTTCTTATGTTACGGGCCCGAGACGCGAGGGCACTATGGCACGCACCCACCTTTTTTCACTATGGAACGCGTCTTTTCTCTTATTTTCCTCGATCACCCATGCTAGAACGATGCTGCGCCGTATGTCATTTGAGGTGTATTAGGGACTAGTTAGACTGGGTTTTGCAGGATAAATCAGTTGACTGGGCCCATGGGGCTGAAGTCTGGGTTAAATTGTGCCCAGCATTCTTAAGGCCAAAGAGCGCTCAGCAGCCAGCACCCAGTGGTGATCGTGAATTTCAGGGGCGGCGGATGCACGTTAAGACGACCTCGCATTTCAGGAGCGTAGCAAAGACAGTGGACGACGATATACAAAATGAGCTACACTGTCAGGGTTGGAGACAAATTTTCGGTTATGCAAAAGATGACATACCTTTGCCATCCCATTAGGAAATAAAGTAAATTTATCGATGGGTAATTCTCTATGGCGCACCCTGTAAGCTGAGACTAGTCCACATCAAGAGTAAAACGTTTTAGTTTTAAACACTTAACCCGCGCACCGACGGGGGGGGCGGATATCCGCCCCCCCCCCCTGAGGTTTTTCGCGAATAGCGGGAAAACCGCGGCGCGAAGCGCCGCGAAATTTGGTATGACTATTCCCTTATCAATTTTACACATGGTGTGCAAGTTTGAACCTCCTACCTTTCAAGGTCAGGTCACCAGGTCACTTTGAATGACCCAACCTCAAGTCACTTTTTTGCAACTTTGTCACCGTGCCAGAGCTACAGTAGATGTCGGAGGCCTTTGAAAGTCGCAGGATGTTATTAGGTCATTAATAGCTACAATTTGTATATCTCGGAATTTTGATATCGGTGACCTAAGGTCAGGTCAATTTCGCGACCTCCCCATTATAAGTCAATGGGGGAAAAATCAACTCCCTGTTTTTACCACTAAAACGGGTCGGAATGGCCCCATATACCATACATGACTTCATATACGATCAACCTTCACTACCTTGAGGTCTGTTTTGCTGTTGGGCAGCTGTGAGGTCATGTGACGTCATCAAAGGTCACCAAAGGTTTTTGGCCAATAACTCCGTACAGGAACAAGATACAGACGCGTGGATGGTCTCATTGTGTTCAGCTCGTCAAGACGCATCGAATGATATACATGATGACCTCGAGGTCACGTGACCTGAGGTCAACCTTTGACCTTGACCTTTCGAGGTCAACATATATATCATTCGATGCGGATTGACGAGAGGATCACGATAATGCCCTTAGTTTGTTCCTATCTTGACTAATTCGAAAGTTATTCGAGAAAAACTCTCTCCATATTTAGCGCCGCCATTTTGACTTTTTCGACCCCTGTGACGTCATCTTTGACCTGACCTGAAAATGACCTTAGTAAAAATTGTAGATCTTGACCGTGCGTATCCGATGCCGTTTACCGCTTGTCGCTATCTTGCTTCGTTCTCGAGATCTTAGGGGGGGGCGGTCATCCGCCCCCCCCCCCCCCGTCGGTACTAAGTTGGCGCAGACCCCCGTCGGTGCGCGGGTTAATTGTGTATAGGATAACTATAAACTTCTTAAAATACCTGGCCCTACAGTTTTTAACGCTCGCAATTTTAGGGCGGTCGAACGGAACCTCCTCGTTTTTTTTCGCGAATAACTCGTGCTAAAAGCGTAGCCGATCGCGACGAAGCTTTCATTTCCCCGAGGTAATCAATTTTATACATACCCTGAAAAACTCATGACCCTGACCCACATGACATTTGACCTGTGACCTTTTTCTCGAGAACATGTTTGGCCGGAATCGCGATCGGCGTGTGTCGGCTCACATTACTCGCGCGTTTGCAGTCTTTTTGTGGTTTCAAACGTTCCAACATGTAAAATGATGATGGTCAACGCATAGGGTGGGTGTCAAGGTCACGTGAAGGTCAGGTTAGGTATTTGATCTTTGATGACATTGATTCACTCTGATGACTTTTACATGTTTCTAGCCTAGTTTTTGGAGCTAATTTCGAATTTAGCAACCATTTGAACTTTTACGAAGTAGTTTTGGTGCCTTCGTAACATGTTACGAAGCTGTCAGTGGTGGTTGACACCCAACTACTATGAATACCCGACAGGACCACTACTGGTTGACCTGACCCGATCCGACCCGATCTGGCCGAATGCATGAAAACATCATATGGGATCAAAATTAACATAAAATTCGTGATCAGAGTCCCGAAAAACTTAACCTCACTCTACGAAGCCTCACTTTACGAAGCTCTGACAAGTCCCGATTTTCCCGACTTTTGATTCATTGTCGTGGCCTGCAAGGTCAACCAATGACCTGGGACCTCGAAATGGGGTATCGTCGGCTTTCTCTCGTCACAGGCAACACGCTCGTATTTCCGCAAAGCTCTAGCTCGATTATAGGCCGAAATGACTTAGGCACACCGACCATCTTTTTCGGCATCAAGGCAATATTCATTTACCTCCATAAAACCTGTTCAAAGACTGCAGCTGAAGTTCACTTTCGGAGCGTTCGCTTCAGTTGGGACAGGTCGTGCGCAAGCTTGGACGGACCACGTGACCACCTCCTCCCTTCCCCCTCGCTCCCGTCCCCTTCTCCAGCTGTGCCTGCGACCCAACCGCGCCCCAGGCAGTCGGCTCGGTCCGATCCTCACCGGTCGAGCCACGGCGCCGCTTGAGTTTGTGCCGGGTGCAAAACTGGAGCAGAAACTAGCGCCGGAATTAGTAACCAGCACGACCATCGTTAGATGGCAGGAGTGAATGCAATAAGCGGTTCCAGGTTTCAGAAGGAGTGGGGCAGGAAATAGCACTAAAAACAATGTTTTGCCAATACAACCATAAAAAGCTGATTAAATTAGGAGACCATTATATCAATTTGAAGCCTTTCAAACGGCGGTTTCAACAAGCCTACAATCTCTCCCCAAATCGCCTCCAAAGGTGTCACAGGCCAAGAATACGCTGAAATACTAGTGTGTACAGAAGCAACTGCGGGTCCCTGTACCACCGCTGTATGCCAGTTTCAGGATTTGCTGGTGGGCTGATCACTGTATTTGATATTATGAAACCTGCTCTCGTAAAAAGCAGCTCAGACTTTCCATGAAAACGGGCGAGATTCCTGCCAGCGGCCTTCGGCTCCGGTTTGAAGACGGTTTGTTGCAGCGATCCATGGCTGCGTGACGCCGGTTGTTGCAGCCCCTGCCTCAGGTTTCTTATCAATGAAAATAATGATATCTACTAAATGTATTCCAAATTTGATGCCCCCTTGGTTTGCATTTTGTAGTCAATATTTTGCAAAATATTGCACTTTTAGCTGGTCATTTATAAATTTCTGAAAATATTATTTTTGTACCTTAAAATGTTCAGAGAAAAACAAGCCGCAACTTTCACCCCAACGATGACAGCTGAGTTATTCTTTTGCGGTTTACTCAACACGGCGGTCCATTACCATAATCATGTCTGTCGTTGGTGCACTGTGTCGCCTGGAAAGATTTCAGAATGCAACTACCCACGAAAGCAGAATTGAATTAGCCAACAAAAAGCTGGTGTAGGCGCTTTGAAATGATGCGAGCTCTTGTATATCACCCGGGAAGTGGCGGAGATGCGTCACAATTGAGTGCGAGCAATCTTGCAACGTTACGTACTATGTGTAAATAAGTTTTGCTATGAAGACAGGTTTTCCTTCTTGCTCGACCACATACACAATTGAAGAAGAAAGCACGGTGTGACATATCTCTCTCTCTCTCTCTCTCTCTCTCTCTCTCTCTCTCTCTCTCTCTCTCTCTCTCTCTCTCTCTCTCTCTCTCTCTCTCTCTCTCTCTCTCTCTCTCTCTCTCTCTCTCTCTCTCTCTCTCTCTCTCTCTCTCTCTCTCTCTCTCTCTCTCCTCCCTCCAATCACACTGCGACCTTTCGTGCCTCCGTGTCATCAGTTCACGTCATGGTCTATATAACCGGTGTGAAGTAATCCCTTCGGCGACCAAATTAATCCCGGCACTGCTACCGGCTGCCTTATCGATCAATGCATAGCGCCCTTACCTCTGGCTTGGCAGAAAACAGACATTGTTATTGGGTGAGATATATGTATGTACGTGCTTTTATGTAAATCAGGAACTAGTCAATTATTCACGCTTAGCCATTCCCGCCCGCAACGCCGATTTCGGTTTTAAGCGCAATCACGTGACACACCCCAGTCACGTGACCTAGAGGTGCGCTTTCAATAGACAGAGTGCGCTTATATCGAACCGAGAGTTGTACGCAATTAAAGACAATAAACGTGCTCAGTTTAACCTGCTCTCTTCAATAAAGCGAGATAAATGTTTCATAATGCTTCGGTACCAACGATATTGCCAATCCATCAAACATTGTAGTCAGGAGACGATTTGGCATTCGACACTTTTTCGAATTAATTCGGCGTTAGAATTGCACATATTTTAACAAATTGCGCTTTACAACAACAGTCGACTGAGCCGTCCGAGCGCACCCATTCCATCTGCGCCGGCAGGCGACAGAAACCGCCAGTGGCGGAATCAGGGAGGAAGGGGGGGGGGTAAGAAAGTGGGGAAGAAGTAGCAAATGGCTTGTGGCGTCCGAAGCTCAATATGAGCCTAGGTACTCAACCGGAGCCGGAGCCGTCCACAAATCTACGGCTCCATATCTTCTTTGAATTGGGCTGCCTAATCGTAGGCTATGACTTCATTGGTGGTTGATTTATTTCAACCGAATGTCATAGTCATGAGCTGCTGATCGCATGTCTCTGGTCCATATGCATTCTGTAGTTACTATCATGAAATACTCGGGAAACTTTGCCCTATTATAGATACTGTGGCTGTTGACGGCGTTCGAGTGTGAAACCAAAGGCGTTAATGACGTAGAGGAACTTCAGTGAAAATGTCTCCCAATTACTCCAGTGACCTTGGCTCCAGGGTGGTGTTTCACAGCAGATCGCTGAGTGCGCTGCGCGCGTCGGCGCGTTGGGTTTCCATGGCAATATCAACAAACTTCACTCTGACGCTAAGCTATGACGTCATCGCAAAACGCTAGCGCGCCGCTCCGCCAGCACGCTAGCAGCATTCGCACTCAAACCTGTTCTCTTTGTACTTGGTTCCTTAGGACCTCTGTTCCAAACGCGATTCATCATAAGCTAACAGATCGCTCGCTACGTCATTCGAGTGACGTCAGGGGTATGCCTTAGCTCCCAGCGCGCGCAGCGTCGGGCCGTGAGACAGGGGCCAGGGCCCAGGACAATATTCATTAATCGGTTTATCGTCCAAGGCCGTATATTAGGGGGTTAACTCGTCAGTAGGTTTGTTTACATTTGCTCAGCTGACGAAATGACGTCAATGGTCGTCCGCCCCGCAAGGATCAGACGGCCGCACACAGTAGGTAGGTACATAACGCGGGCACAGGCAACAATCTCATCGACCTTATCTTGATAGAAAACACAACAGTAAAACGCTCTAAACAGGGGCGCAGCCAAGGGGGGGGGGCACACTGGGCTTTAGCCCCCCCCCCCAAATCTAGTAGGCGCCCTCACTGGATGGCGCCTTCCACGATCATTTCGGGGCGCCGAAGGCGCCTTTCTAATGTCCAGCACTCTAGGCGCCCTCGACGGTTAGCCATTGCGGTACACCATGCGGCACTGGCGCCCAGGTTTACAATTTTATATCTCTTTGTGGGTGAAGATGCACCCACAATCCTGAACTGCCAGACATCCACCTCCAATTTCCTGACCATCTAGCACCCTGGCATCATCTTCAGCGCCCTTCTGTCTGTTCGGCGCCCTTCTGATCTGTCGGCGCCCTTCTCGCCATTCAGCGCTCTTATGGCCTGCCGGCGCCCTTTTCACATTCGGCGCCCTCTGGGCTGACCAGTCGGCGCCTTCATGGTCCTTACCACACAGCATCCTCCTGATCTTTCTGCGCCCTCCACACTTGCCGGCGCCCTCCTGACCTGTCAGCGCCCTCCTTATCGTATTATAGCGCCCTCCTCACCGTACAGCGCCCTTATGGGCCCATCGATAGCGCTTCGGCGATACCTATCGCCTAGAGGCTGCAATGGGGCCCTTAGAGTACGGTGTCAGACCCCCCAGAGGCCGGTGTTAGACCCAAGGGTCAGCGAAGGGCATCAAAGGGCAAAGGCCCAAGGTAGGGCCCCAGAGGCTGATGTGGGCCTTCAGAGGCAAGTGCGTGACGCCCAAAGTTAAGGCTTGAGCCCCCCAGAGAACATAATAGGGCCATCAGTGGCCGGTGTAGAGACCTCATAGGCCAGTTTGGGGCCCCTCAGAGGCTAGTGTGGGGCCTCAGGTGTCGGTATGAGGCACTTAAAGACCGTTATGGGTCCTCAGAAGCCGGCATCGATCCTTCAGAAGCCAGTACGGGGCCCTCAGAGGCACATAAGGGTCAGTTTGGGTCCCAAAGACAGAAATGGGAGTTGGGACCATCAGAGGCCGGTGTGGGACCTTTAAAGGCTGGTTTGGGTCCTTAGGGGCAAAATTAGGGCCCTCAGAGACCAGTACAGGACCTGCAAAGGGCAGTTTGAGACCATCAGAAACCGAATTGGGCACTCAGAGGCTAATGTGGGTCCTTACAGGCCAGCATGGGGCCCTCAGAGGTTAGCGTGGGGCCCTAAAAGACCAACATGGGCCGGCGTTGGGCCCCAGAGGCCATTAGAGGGCCCTCAAAGGCTAAGATGGGCCCTCAGAGGCCGATGCGGGCCCTTAGAGGCCGGCATCAGGTCTTCAGAAGCCCGTGCGGGGCCCTCAGAGGCTAAGGTGGGTCCTTATTACAGGCCAGCACGGGCCATCAGAGGTCAGTGTGGGGCCCTAAAAGACCGGCATGCCGCATGGGCCGGCGTTGGACCCCAGAGGCCAACAGAAGGCCCTCAAAGGCCAAGATGGGCCCTCAGAAGCCGATGCTGACCCTTAGAGGACGGCATCGGGTCTTCAGAATCCAGTGCGGGGGGCCCTCAGAGGCTAATGTGGGCCCATACAGACCGGCATGGGGCCCTCAAAGGTCAGAATGGGACCCTAAAAGACTGGCATTGGCCGGCGTTGGAACCCAGAGGCTAGCAGAGGGCCCTCAAAGGCCAAGATGGGCCCCCAGAGGCCGATGCGAACCCTTAGAGGCCGGCATGGGGTCTTCAGAATCCAGTGCGGGGCCCATAGAGGCTAATGTGAGTCCTTTCAGGCCAGCATGGGGTCCTCAGAGGTCAATGTGGGGCCCTAAAAGACCGGCATGGGCCGGCGTTGGACCCCAGAGGCCAGCGGAGGGCCCTCAAAGGCCAAGATGGGCCCTCAGACGCCGATGCGGGCCCTGAGCGGCCGGCATTGGGTCTTCGAATCCAGTGCAGGGGCCTCAGAGGCTAATGTGGGTCCTTACATGCCAGCATGGGGCCCTTAGAGGTCGGTGTGGGGCCCTTAAAGGCCGGCATGGGCCGGCGTTGGGCCCCAGAGGCCATTAGAGGGCCCTCAAAGGCTAAGATGGGCCCTCAGAGGCCGATGCGGGCCCTTAGAGGCCTGCATCAGGTCTTCAGAAGCCCGTGCGGGGCCCTCAGAGGCTAAGGTGGGTCCTTACAGGCCAGCACGGGCCATCAGAGGTCAGTGTTGGGCCTAAAAGACCGGCATGGGCCGGCGTTGGACCCCAAAGGCCAACAGAAGGCCCTCAAAGGCCAAGATGGGCCCTCAGAAGCCGATGCTGACCCTTAGAGGTCGGCATCGGGTCTTCAGAATCCAGTGCGGGGGACCCTCAGAGGCTAATGTGGGCCCATACAGACCGGCATGGGGCCCTCAAAGGTCAGAATGGGACCCTAAAAGACTGGCATTGGCCGGCGTTGGAACCCAGAGGCCAGCAGAGGGCCCTCAAAGGCCAAGATGGGCCCTCAGAGGCCGATGCGGACCCTTAGAGGCCGGCATAGGGTCTTCAGAATCCAGTGCGGGGCCCATAGAGGCTAATGTGTGTCCTTTCAGGCCAGCATGGGGTCCTCAGAGGTCAGTGTGAGGCCCTAAAAGATTGGCATGGGCCGGCGTTGGACCCCAGAGGCCAGCGGAGGGCCCTCAAAGGCCAAGATGGGCCCTCAGACGCCGATGCGGGCCCTGAGCGGCCGGCATTGGGTCTTCAGAATCCAGTGCAGGGGCCCTCAGAGGCTAATATGGGTCCTTACAGGCCAGCATGGGGCCCTTAGAGGTCAGTGTGGGGCCCTTAAAGGCCGGCATGGGCCGGCGTTGGACCCCAGAGACCAGCAGAGGGCCCTCAAAGGCCAAAATGGGCCCCCAGAGGCCGATGCGGGCTCTTAGAGGCCGGCATCAGGTCTTCAGAAGCCCGTGCGGGGCCCTCAGAGGCTAAGGTGGGTCCTTACAGGCCAGCACGGGCCATCAGAGGTCAGTGTGGGGCCCTAAAAGACCGGCATGGGCCGGCGTTGGACCCCAGAGGCCAACAGAAGGCCCTCAAAGGCCAAGATGGGCCCTCAGAAGCCGATGCTGACCCTTAGAGGACGGCATCGGGTCTTCAGAATCCAGTGCGGGGGGCCCTCAGAGGCTAATGTGGGCCCATACAGACCGGCATGGGGCCCTCAAAGGTCAGAATGGGACCCTAAAAGACTGGCATTGGCCGGCGTTGGAACCCAGAGGCTAGCAGAGGGCCCTCAAAGGCCAAGATGGGCCCTCAGAGGCCGATGCGGACCCTTAGAGGCCGGCATAGGGTCTTCAGAATCCAGTGCGGGGCCCATAGAGGCTAATGTGTGTCCTTTCAGGCCAGCATGGGGTCCTCAGAGGTCAGTGTGAGGCCCTAAAAGATTGGCATGGGCCGGCGTTGGACCCCAGAGGCCAGCGGAGGGCCCTCAAAGGCCAAGATGGGCCCTCAGACGCCGGCACCGATACCCGAGTGGTGTCATACCTGTCAGCTGACGCGCCGCGCGTCCGTCTCGCGGTGGGTGGGTGGGGCCCCCACCGTGGGGGAGGGGGCTGTCGACGAGATGAGCTGAACTCCGCTCTTAATGCGATGTTGCAATGCGTCGTGCGTCAACTCCGTGCTCCGTGCCCGCGCCCCGTGAGAGCCGGGCTGTGGAGGCCGCCGGCGGGCGGGCCGCGCTTTGGGCGCTGCCGACGACGGGCCATATGTACGTAAATGTCTCCGCGGCCTCTGTATTCGGTTGGTGGTGGGTGACGACCGCTGGCATGCCGGAAGGGCTTGTGGTTCAGAATGGTGATAATGATCTAGTTGATATGCTATTTATGCAGTTTCATGTGCTCTTTGCTGCATCTTTTGTGGGCGGATCGCGGAAGAGTGGAAGTGTGATGGATGACTGGACTGTGGCAGTAATGCTGTTTATTTGACAATAAATGCACTTAAAAAAAAAAATAAAAAAAGAGGCCGATGCGAACCCTTAGAGGCCGGCATGGGGTCTTCAGAATCCAGTGCGGGGCCCATAGAGGCTAATGTGAGTCCTTTCAGGCCAGCATGGGTTCCTCAGAGGTCAATGTGGGGCCCTAAAAGACCGGCATGGGCCGGCGTTGGACCCCAGAGGCCAGCGGAGGGCCCTCAAAGGCCAAGATGGGCCCTCAGACGCCGATGCGGGCCCTGAGCGGCCGGCATTGGGTCTTCGAATCCAGTGCAGGGGCCTCAGAGGCTAATGTGGGTCCTTACAGGCCAGCATGGGGCCCTTAGAGGTCGGTGTGGGGCCCTTAAAGGCCGGCATGGGCCGGCGTTGGGCCCCAGAGGCCATTAGAGGGCCCTCAAAGGCTAAGATGGGCCCTCAGAGGCCGATGCGGGCCCTTAGAGGCCTGCATCAGGTCTTCAGAAGCCCGTGCGGGGCCCTCAGAGGCTAAGGTGGGTCCTTACAGGCCAGCACGGGCCATCAGAGGTCAGTGTTGGGCCTAAAAGACCGGCATGGGCCGGCGTTGGACCCCAAAGGCCAACAGAAGGCCCTCAAAGGCCAAGATGGGCCCTCAGAAGCCGATGCTGACCCTTAGAGGTCGGCATCGGGTCTTCAGAATCCAGTGCGGGGGACCGTCAGAGGCTAATGTGGGCCCATACAGACCGGCATGGGGCCCTCAAAGGTCAGAATGGGACCCTAAAAGACTGGCATTGGCCGACGTTGGAACCCAGAGGCCAGCAGAGGGCCCTCAAAGGCCAAGATGGGCCCTCAGAGGCCGATGCGGACCCTTAGAGGCCGGCATAGGGTCTTCAGAATCCAGTGCGGGGCCCATAGAGGCTAATGTGTGTCCTTTCAGGCCAGCATGGGGTCCTCAGAGGTCAGTGTGAGGCCCTAAAAGATTGGCATGGGCCGGCGTTGGACCCCAGAGGCCAGCGGAGGGCCCTCAAAGGCCAAGATGGGCCCTCAGACGCCGATGCGGGCCCTGAGCGGCCGGCATTGGGTCTTCAGAATCCAGTGCAGGGGCCCTCAGAGGCTAATATGGGTCCTTACAGGCCAGCATGGGGCCCTTAGAGGTCAGTGTGGGGCCCTTAAAGGCCGGCATGGGCCGGCGTTGGACCCCAGAGACCAGCAGAGGGCCCTCAAAGGCCAAAATGGGCCCCCAGAGGCCGATGCGGGCTCTTAGAGGCCGGCATCAGGTCTTCAGAAGCCCGTGCGGGGCCCTCAGAGGCTAAGGTGGGTCCTTACAGGCCAGCACGGGCCATCAGAGGTCAGTGTGGGGCCCTAAAAGACCGGCATGGGCCGGCGTTGGACCCCAGAGGCCAACAGAAGGCCCTCAAAGGCCAAGATGGGCCCTCAGAAGCCGATGCTGACCCTTAGAGGACGGCATCGGATCTTCAGAATCCAGTGCGGGGGGCCCTCAGAGGCTAATGTGGGCCCATACAGACCGGCATGGGGCCCTCAAAGGTCAGAATGGGACCCTAAAAGACTGGCATTGGCCGGCGTTGGAACCCAGAGGCTAGCAGAGGGCCCTCAAAGGCCAAGATGGGCCCCCAGAGGCCGATGCGAACCCTTAGAGGCCGGCATGGGGTCTTCAGAATCCAGTGCGGGGCCCATAGAGGCTAATGTGAGTCCTTTCAGGCCAGCATGGGTTCCTCAGAGGTCAATGTGGGGCCCTAAAAGACCGGCATGGGCCGGCGTTGGACCCCAGAGGCCAGCGGAGGGCCCTCAAAGGCCAAGATGGGCCCTCAGACGCCGATGCGGGCCCTGAGCGGCCGGCATTGGGTCTTCGAATCCAGTGCAGGGGCCTCAGAGGCTAATGTGGGTCCTTACAGGCCAGCATGGGGCCCTTAGAGGTCGGTGTGGGGCCCTTAAAGGCCGGCATGGGCCGGCGTTGGGCCCCAGAGGCCATTAGAGGGCCCTAAGATGGGCCCTCAGAGGCCGATGCGGGCCCTTAGAGGCCTGCATCAGGTCTTCAGAAGCCCGTGCGGGGCCCTCAGAGGCTAAGGTGGGTCCTTAGAGGCCAGCACGGGCCATCAGAGGTCAGTGTTGGGCCTAAAAGACCGGCATGGGCCGGCGTTGGACCCCAAAGGCCAACAGAAGGCCCTCAAAGGCCAAGATGGGCCCTCAGAAGCCGATGCTGACCCTTAGAGGTCGGCATCGGGTCTTCAGAATCCAGTGCGGGGGACCCTCAGAGGCTAATGTGGGCCCATACAGACCGGCATGGGGCCCTCAAAAGTCAGAATGGGACCCTAAAAGACTGGCATTGGCCGGCGTTGGAACCCAGAGGCCAGCAGAGGGCCCTCAAAGGCCAAGATGGGCCCTCAGAGGCCGATGCGGACCCTTAGAGGCCGGCATGGGGTCTTCAGAATCCAGTGCGGGGCCCATAGAGGCTAATGTGTGTCCTTTCAGGCCAGCATGGGGTCCTCAGAGGTCAGTGTGGGGCCCTAAAAGACCGGCATGGGCCGGCGTTGGACCCCAGAGGCCAGTGGAGGGCCCTCAAAGGCCAAGATGGGCCCTCAGACGCCGATGCGGGCCCTGAGAGGCCGGCATTGGGTCTTCAGAATCCAGTGCAGGGGCCCTCAGAGGCTAATGTGGGTCCTTACAGGCCAGCATGGGGCCCTTAGAGGTCAGTGTGGGGCCCTTAAAGGCCGGCATGGGCCGGCGTTGGACCCCAGAGACCAGCGGAGGGCCCTCAAAGGCCAAAATGGGCCCCCAGAGGCCGATGCGGGCTCTTAGAGGCCGACATCGGGTCTTCAGAATCCAGTGCGGGGCCCTCAGAGGCACTTAAAGGCTAGTCTTGGGACTAGAGAGACAGAAATGAGGCCACCAGAGGCCGGCGTGAGGCTATCAGACGCCGGATGGGCCCCTGAGGCCGGTTTAGGGGCCCTTAAAGGCCAGTGGAGGGCCCTCAGAGGTCAATGTGGGTCCTCAGCGGTCAATGTGGACGCTTGACCGCCACTGAAGGGCTCTCAGAGGTCAGTGTAGGACCCTCAAAGACTGGTATAGGAGCTGTTAATAGCTGGCGTGGGTTTCTCGAGCCTCGTGACAATCGAATACGGGCCAGGGCCCCATACGGCCATGGGGGCCCATCGGTTGTTGGGGGGGGGGCAAATGATATGATGCCCCCCTGATTTGCCTTTTGGGGGGGCATGGCCCTGATGTCCCCCCCCCTGCGACCGCCACTGGAGCCGTCCGCCTTGCATACACCTATGCATTCATATCTCGGCCAACACCGACCAGCTGAGCGCCACACGGACACATTTGGCAGCACATACACCATTGCGAAGGAAATCCCCTCCGCTAATACTTTACGCATAACAGGCCTAATGAAGAGGGGTCCCGCGCAAGCAACAGGTAAGTATGTGCATAGAGTAAATACAACAAAACTGATCGTTAACATCTAAACATGCTAAAGTATAGCATAAAAGGCATTAAATCCACAAAACCAGTGGCTGAAGCCGCCTCTGTCAAGTAAATTGTGCCGTCAAGTGTAAGTGCAATGCGCCCAAATCAAACATAAAAGTGTCTGGAAAGGGCGCATATGCGCTCGGATCATACTGCAGAGTGTCGTAAAATGGCGCAGTGCGCTTTTATCTGACTCGGTAGTGTCGTTTTTAGGCTAAGTGTCTGATAATTGCGCCTGAAGTCGACTCGGGAAAATTATTCAAACAGGTATTTCGAGAAAAATACAGTGTTAAAAGCAGAAAAAAAGCTGTCGGAATGCGTTTTGCAAACACACCTATCAATTAAAAGTGTTTGGGTCACCTTCAGGTCATTATTTAAAAAAAACTTGTTCACCGAATTCCAGCTCAACATCTAGGTAAGGTATACGACACCCACTCCGTCTTCGCGGCAAAATCCTTCATCTGAAAATTCAAGTACATATGGTTGTGAGTGTGATGTACCAAATGTATGCATTATGCATCAGAAATGACGAGCGAGAAAATCTCTTTCAAATGAGCATCATTTTTTAAAGATTGGTTACGAATTAAACGAATGAGAACAGAAAAACGGAAAGTGCTCGACCACTCAGGCTCCAACAGGACTGTTGAATACAGGCGCAATTTACCCACGATTTGTCGCGAATGAGCGCAGTTTCACCGCATCGTTCTGCATCGCGTTTTTCTCATTTGTGGCGGAATCAAACAGTGTCCTGATACTATCACATATTCCGGGGGGCTAAATTTACCTCTTTTCATTGCAGCGAGCTTCCTAGAATGCATAACTTTGAAGATTTTGCGACATGAAAGAAATGTCGTATTTCAGCGCAGTTTGAGTGTGCAATTTGCGGCAACTGTCGCTTTTAAGCGCTGTCGTTTTATTTTGCGCAAAGTCGAATTCGAGCGCAAAAAAGTCGAATGAGGGTTGAATCGTATTCCCGAATTTGTATTTGTCCTTCACCGTATTAAACATAATGGGACAAATAATCAGTCGGATAGGATTAGGGTTAGGGGTAACTGATGCAATTTCAAACCATGGTTTTAACCTTTTCAGTCACACACCTTTCCATTTCGCACTCTCTCATCCTGTGTCATTGCTGCTACTTTTATAAAGTATACGATGGGTAAAAAAATAATTGACTATAATTATTGTTGGTGCAAAGTGCAAACAAATGTTATCGCCAAAGTTGTTTTAAAGGAAAATTAGTCATAAATGCACGCAATGACGTGCTTAGCTCGGATACTTCTCGATGGGAAACAAAAGAATGCGTGTAAATGCTGATGCGTGGGAATGATTGCAGGGTCTCCTAAGTGACGATTATATTACGCCAGCGATCTGTTCCACTTGTCCCCGATAATGTGTTGGAGCTCTGACCTGGTATGTGCGGCCAGGCGTGTTCTGTGTGACCTTTGATATCGCCCGAGCAGGGCCTGTCTCGGACTCCCAGCGTCTCACCGCCCTCAGCCGTGACGAAGTGGCACTCGTTTCCGGTTGCGAGCCTCGTGAACAGATGATTTCCCTGTATCTGCCAGAGGGCAGGGCGGGACGACAGTTTACCTCTTTACATCAAGAAGTCAACCGCCGCTCTCTGAATGACAGAAATACATAGTTAAATTCCAGCAGCTTTTAACTGGTTAATATCCGCGATAAATTGTGTTGAGAAAATATAGCTACCTACTACCTAGTGCTTAGGCTGATGGAAAAAAATATTTATAATGATCATAATAAAAATGCAATCCCGGCAATAGATGAAACACTGACCTGGTGAATACCCAAGACTCATCATTGTCAGATTGACTCGCTGCCTGTCCAATGACGGAGTTAATCTCAATGGGTGCTCCATTGAGCGCAGTCCGACTAACAGGCGGCATAAAGTTATCCGCCTAATGAGATACGAACAGAAGGCTGGGCCGAAAGGAAGCCCCTCAACACTGAACGGCAGGCGATCTCCGACTGAGGAGCCGCAAATAATTGGACCGGAACTGGGCCGGGGTTTGCTGGATGAGGCTCTCGATCACTGCAGTGTGCGATTAATGACAACAAATCGGCGCCATTTGTATTAGAACAGTGTTGCAGCGTTCACGGACCATGTATATCACCACTTAGCTCCGGCTCTTTTAATTGGTGCTAGAACTTTAATGATTCTGGTGATACTTCGATTGTCATGGGTATAATGACCAATTTCCTTGCAACAAATGCTTCCATTCCAACTAGTGGATGCTTATTACTAAAGACAAGACAAAAACAACGAAATAAAAAAACTATCCCAGTGACCAATCTCCACCTGGAAACTTACTACACGAGTGGACAAGTGGCCTTGGTCTCCAATACAGAACCAATTGAGTTCGCCACAGACGGTTCAAGGCTTCTTCAAAGGCTTTCACAGACGTCTGACCAGCCACCGCCGCCCATTTTGTTGCCTCATTGTCCCCGGTGAAAGCCAAGGGTCGTTGTAGATACCGGACGGCTGTTACGTAAGGGTCTCCGATAATGGTTAAACCATCGATAATGCTCTGTACTCTTCAAAGCTTTCAAGATTGCAGCAGGTTTAGCGTCGCGTGCAGGTTTATGCTATGGCGACGCATTCCATTGATAACGCATCCATAATGGACGCTGAAAGTGACGGAGTGCAGCGATGCAGTTTTGAAGACACTTCTGGAAAAAAACAAGGATTTGAAACGAAAAACGCACCCGCCACACTCGTCCGTTAAAAAAAAAAAATGCTGGCGCTGGAAGCTCCTAGCGTTAGCCAGCAGCAGCTCCACCGCCACACAGCGCAAAACAGACGGCCGTCAGTGACGTCACTTGTTGGAGACGCCTGGAAGGCAGGCTGTGCCGCCCGACACCCAGTGACGCCCGGCCGCGAGTTTCCTAAGTGTGGAACTATTCATACCGTCGCCCGTTCGAGTGACGTCATCACTCGGCGCTGGCGGCTAGGTGCATGGAATGGCGGGTCCTTAAGTTGGCGAAGAGGCGGAGCCAGTTATCCTGCGTAAATATTTAGTCAGTCTTAATTTTAGCGAGTTCCCTAGCTAGAGAAAAAGTAACTTGTTCTACGTGAATATAAAACCGGTTTAATTGTCACAGTTTTGTCATACATGGGACACATGGTTATTTATATCTTCGCGTATGGATTGCTTCACACTGCGCCGAATATTGTGTTAGTCGATTAAGTGTTCATATATGAATATGTGTGAAATTGTATGCATGTGTGCGTCTGTATGTGCTATGCCACCGTAATGCCCACTGTTCTGTGGTTGGTGGATGTTTGACATAATAATAATAATAATAATAATATCTCCTACGAGGTGCTTGAGTTTTGACGGTGTGGTTTGTGCACTGCGTTTCGCTTCAGCATTGAGCAAATGTCTTCAGTATTACGGCTGGTAATACTGCCTATCGGCGTTGAATGATCAATAGGACATAAATTAGCAGGTAGTGCGAATTTATTATTAGCAGATTTATTAGCGAGATTATTAGCAGATTTATTAGCGGATTTATTATTTATTTTATTAGCAGGTAGTGCGGAACTATAGTGCGGATAGTGAGTGACGCCATCTGGACCGATGCTGGAGATGGTAGCGCCACCTGCCGCCACTTAACTGCTCGCTACTTGTAACAGTGCCTGGCTCAGTTGGGCAAACTAGGCGGCGGGAATCAAAATATGGAGGCATCAAAATATTGATTCTAGTGGGCGGAGCTTTGACCATATATGGGCATACGTGCAGACCATCACAGAAACGTCAATTATTCAGCAACCGGCTAGAATTTCAAAATAAGTTTCTTCACAAAATGAAGAGCAACGTTGAAGCTACCCGCCAGGCACGAAACAATAGCCCTAACCTCTTTGGTTAGTTTAGGAAAGCGTCTTGAAAGTAATCAAGATATTGATTCATCACGGCGGCTAATCCCGGCGAGAATCAATATTTTGATTCCGCAAACAGCTGGCTAATCATTATTTTGATTCTGAAATCAGCTGGTTTATCAATATATTGATTCTGCGAACTGACTTTCTGCAGACGTACTTCACCCTTCAAATTGATTTATGGGATGTTTCTTGTGTGCAAATAATGCAAATTCAATAAATTCATGAAGATATTATCAGCACAGGATCGTGTATTTTTTTCTAGACCTTATTCCCACGGTAGACCAGGGATTTTCAGCACTCACCCTGGCTCCCTGCTCAAAGCTGCAAGCCTTCGAGGGAATGCGTGAAGGGAGCCGTGCTGACCTTTGTATAGGGGTTGTACTGAGTCGGAGCCGGAACCGAAGCCCGACCATTTTACTCGGAGCCGGAGCCGGAGCTGGAGCCGATTTTTTCCTCCGGAGCCGAAGCCGTCTGACATTTTCACGGCTCCACATCCCTGCTTTGTAGCATTGATTTTGAGTAAAAAAAAGTTAACTTATCGTCTTTCACGTGTTCATGAATGTGTTTCTACGCATCTGTATCCCGTCCCATTTCTGTGGAGTACAGTAGGAGATATTTCGCCGAACAATATACTCAAGCCCGTTGCACAAATTGCACAATTTGAATGAAAATATGATACACGGATGTATTTGCATTCGCAAATAATACGATGATATTCATAACACATTTCACAACGATCCCTGCAATTGCCACACATTTGCCATCACAAAGCCCTGTCGTTGATGCTCACATCCCATGCAAAGCAATACTCACTTTTAGGACACGTCTCTTATTCAATATGGCTACGTATTTGCAAAACATGCAGTTCATAATATTTGAAACTGAGACCTAACCAATAAGACATACCGTGGACAGGTAAGAAAAAACAAATAAACGTCTGGAGAATGACCTCAACGTCTCGATGTTGCCTAATTACAAAGAGCAGTTTTTGGTTTCGAATCAAATACATGAAATAAATATAAACAAAATTTGTACAGATACACTCAATATAGGGTTTATGATTAGCACGGCTACCTAAAACATCGATCCTGTCAGGTTGAGCCACTTATGTCCACACCCAAAGCAGGTCGCTTTGGAACACCACAAGATCCCATATTACCACCGAAAACGGTCACCAATTGGTCTACTGATCAGCATCTTCAGAACATTCTCGACCGAAAAGCTATCAGTCCTGTCTGTGTTTTGGTTCGCTTCATCTGGGCTATGCGCACGTTTTTCTACTCCGGTTCTAGGGACGAGATAGCAGTCATCACGCGCTGCACCAGCTCGTTCTTTGACAGGTTGGTGACGCTGTCGTCATCCGGCAGGATAAACACGTGGCGCATTTCACCCTCGGCCCCGCCAGCCACATACACACTTCCTTACGTCATATTGTTTCTCGCCACGAGATCAAAGTTCAAAAGGTCGTGATGTAGGTAGTCTCCGCCCAGCCCGAGTCAGGTACTCCGCCGGTTGGTCGGGTGCGGCCAGGTCCGCTCAACGCCGCCCTACTTCGGTCGACGCTCTGGTTGACAGGGATGGCGTTGTCATACAGTTGCCTGTCGACTGAACAGCGATTCAAGACGCCATCCTTGGCCCTCTGAAGCCGATTCCCGCAACGACCAGTGTTTGATCCTTGGTTGACCTGCAGCAAACAACAGAACACAATAATTAGGACATTTGTGGACAATTAATTAGGAAACTGTATGTGTTATTATTCCCCTTGTTCAGCAACTATTAGTTTTAGAATGTATTCAATAAAAAATTAAATACTTAATGTCACTTAAATTTCCACTGAACGCCACCAGGTGCGCCAACAACTGTCATCTCATGCAGTTATATAAATTCTGCCAAAAAAGTAGATCTGAGGCCAGTTGTACCAACAGAAAAATAGGTGGCTGCTGGATTTTTTTTTGTCTAAAAGTTACTTCACATACAGAGCATGAACGGTACAGCCCTATCCGTTTACGTGCCCATCATGTTAACGCTCCATATGTGAAGCAGTCTTTAGGCAAAAAATTCCAGCAGGCAGCTATTTGTGTTGATAAAACTGGCCTCTAAAATTAACTTTCGCATGGACAATCCTGAAAATTAACTATCCAGCATTCCCTGGACTGCCGTACATTAGACACATAATTTTCTTGAAGATCAAAGTGAACCGAGTAAAGACCAAAGTAAGGGCAAAATTCTTCTCAAACAGAGTGGTCCCTCTCTGGAACAGCCTCCATCAGAAGAAGTAGAGGCAGAAACAACAAACGCTTTCAAGAACCGGCTCGATAAGTTGAAATATGGGTACCAGTGACGCTATCCTATCTGTCTGATTCCTGATCATTACCTAGTCTCCAAGTACTTACGATGTGGGCACTGAATAGCCTGCCTAAATCAGCTCACTATCCCTAATCTAATCTAATCTAATCTAATCACGCATACCAATATGGCTTACACCATTCAGCAACTTGCTTTTGTTACACTTAAAGTAAGCATCATTAAATATGTAGCAAAAATGGGCGAAGCAATTACAAGCCAAGCATACATACCTACTATTAAGATAAGGCAAACACGAACATGCACTACGACCTTTCAATCTTAACTCGGAACAAGTCAATAACCTAGTTGCCATTAAAATTTAAATGCTACAAATTAAAGTTGTAGCAACAATTGGGTGAGTGAGACACAAGCAGAGGCTAAAACATCCAAATTATGTAAAATACTGGACATGCACTGCCCCCATTTCATGAGTCCACCCAACAATTCTATCATGTGAGACAAAACATTAGGCTTCTTGTAACTAATTTATACCGTAACTTTTAAAGGACATCATATTTCACGGAAATACTACACCTAAGACATCATTTTCAAAAAAATATAGCTTAAAAAGACAATAGAAGAGTGAGAAGGCGTCCCGCACCGCAGACGTCGCTACCGCGCCATGTTCCTAAAACCATCTCTTAAAACGAGTTTTCGGTAAGAAACGTTAAGATCACATGCCTGAAATTGAAAAACACACTTCAAAGTATCTTAAAATATGATCCATTGTTACTTACACTTCAGAAAAGGTCGCTTAAACAAAATAAAACCGGGAACACTACGTTGCATCCACACACACCCACGACGCCGGCGCGAAATGGCGGGAACCGGAAATCGTGGCTAGATACAAAGAAAAAGAATATTTCTTATAAATGAATTATACAACTAAATAACGCATTTTTTATTTTCTTTTAGACAATATTATGAAAAAATTACAAAGGCTCGTCGTTAATGATAAACAGAGCAAGTTTTAACAGCACGTTTTTGTTGAATTATGGCGGCGAAATCTTTATGCCATTCGTAAAGGTACGCGCGACAAACGGCTGATAGCCATGCAGCGAAAAATTGAAGCGGGGAAGTTTTTTGTTTTGACTTGTCAAAAAATCTCGCCGTCATGGGGGTTATTTCCGCCGTAACGGGTCGTCTGAAGGTGGGAATGTCCCAAACTGAATCAAAATATTGATTCTATGCCCATATATGGTCAAAACTCCGCCCACTAGAATCAATATTTTGATGCCTCCATATTTTGATTCCCGCCGCCTAGTTTGCCCAACTGGGCTGGTGCTTTGTGTGGATTGTTTGAAGCGTAGTGTAGTACCTTATGACGCATAATATAAGGTCACTTTGCATTTTGCAAAATGTGAGTAGCATGGACGAATTAATTTGTCAGACATTGACGCCTTAGTAATACATAATTGTTCCCAACACAAGCTATGCATTAGATTTTAATGTAAAATTGCTCAACTTCCCATAATAACACCAGGGGCGCTAGTGCCGCGCGCCGCTAGCCTATAATCGTGCAGCGATTGGTCAGCCGACTGTGAGCCATGACGTCAAAGCCTGTGACGTCATCTCGGCGAAGCTTGCGCCAATCATAGACCTTAGGTATGGGCAGTTCCACACTTAGGAAACTCGCCGCCCGGCCATACAGTGAGGACGCCTGGCGGATAGGCTGTGCCGCCCGGCTCCCGCGCCCGCCGGCACAGCGGAGCGGCAGGCGTTCTGAAGCGGTGGCCGTGCCACTCGAGCAGAGGAGACCGCGCGGCGCCATTTGAGCAAACCAACGCTGTGGTGTTCGAATTGGGAACTGCAGCTTTTGAACTATTTTGAATTGTCATGATGTAAGTATTGCACAATGTCATACCTAAGGAACGCCAATATGTTTACTCATTGACTACGATCGGCACTCCCCCCCGCTCAAGGGTAGGTATATGCCATTTCCGATGTTTATTCCCTGGTTCAATCAAAGGTGGGGATTGCTTTTTTTTACTAAATTATATTTTAGAAAAGCAACATACCTATATGTAGGTTTAGGTGGCATACATCAGTCCATGCAGGCCTCTGAGTCATTGTCCAAACTCGACCATCTAGCTAGTAGCAGGGACGCACGGTTTACGGTACCAATGATTCCGGCCCAGTCCGTTGCAGAATGGTCCATCTGTAGGGTGAAGTCGTATAAGAGTACGCACTTAGTGGATTTCTTGCTCTCATTTGTTTAATATTTGAAAGAAAGAAATCGCAAATAGGGAATATTAAAGTTCATTGAATTAGCCATCAACCCATGGGGCAACGATCCTTCAGCGTAAATGGAAGTGGTCTAAAACTGACATTTTCTGAACCGCTGCAGTTGCGTACTCTTACCATATGGGGTGTGTAAGAGTACGCACGCCAGGCGGGTGGAGTACGCAAGCATATGAACACACACCTATGCAGCTTGTACTGTCCAAATGCTTAACTTCAAACTCAGAAGGCATTTAAGTTAACCCGCGCACCGACGGGGGTCTGCGCCAACTTCGCACCGACGGGGGGGGGGGCGGATGACCGCCCCCCCCCTGAGATCTCGAGAACGAAGCAAGATAGCGACAAGCGGTAAACGGCATCGGATACGCACGGCCAAGATCTACAATTTTTACACAGTTCATTTTCAGGTCAGGTCAAAGATGACGTCACAGGGGTCGAAAAAGTCAAAATGGCGGCGCTAGATATGGAGAGAGTTTTTCTCGAATAACTTTCGAATTAGTCAAGATAGGAACAAACTAAGGGCATCATCGTGATCCTCTCGTCAATCCGCATCGAATGATATATATGTTGACCTCGAAAGGTCAAGGTCAAAGGTTGACCTCAGGTCACGTGACCTCGAGGTCATCATGTATATCATTCAATGCGTCTTGACGAGCTGAACACAATGAGACCATCCACGCGTCTGTATCTTGTTCCTGTACGGAGTTATTGGCCAAAAACCTTTGGTGACCTTTGATGACGTCACATGACCTCACAGCTGCCCAACAGCAAAACAGACCTCAAGTTAGTGAAGGTTGATCGTATATGAAGTCATGTATGGTATATGGGGCCATTCCGACCCGTTTTAGTGGTGAAAACAGGGAGTTGATTTTTCCCCCATTGACTTATAATGGGGAGGTCGCGAAATTGACCTGACCTTAGGTCACCGATATCAAAATTCCGAGATATACAAATTGTAGCTACTAATGACCTAATAATATCCTGTGACTTTCAAAGGCCTCCGACATCTACTGTAGCTCCGGCACGGTGAAAAATTTGCAAAAAAGTGACATGAGGTTGGGTCATTCAAAGTGACCTGGTGACCTGACCTTAAAAGGTAGGAGGTTCAAACTTGCACACCATGTGTAAAATTGATGAGGTTATAGTCATACCAAATTTCGCGGCGCTACGCGCCGCGGTTTTCCCGCTATTCGCGAAAAACCTCAGGGGGGGGGCGGATATCCGCCCCCCCCGTCGGTGCGCGGGTTAATTCTAGTATCCAAAAAGAAAAACTTAAAATAAATATTTCAAGTCTATAAATAAGGAAATAATCATGTCGTGTGTTTCTTAAAAAAATGCACAATCAAAAGGGAGAATAACTCGTATTTGGAAGAATTTCGGGTACGCATCTGCATCACAGTGCTCCATTGATGATATACCTACAACAAACAAAACGTGATTAATTTTATACGTTAACTGCGTACCTCCTGGAGTGCGTCCTTTATACATGCAATTCGCGCACAAAACAACACAACCCGAAACGTTGTGCAAAACTTCGGAAACATAATATTGCACTGCACAGTATTTCCCCAGATAACCTCACAAGTTTCCCACAACAATCACGGAAATGTACCTTATCTGAACTGCCAAGTATCAAAATTATTGTACCATACCATAATAATATCATAACGCTCGAAAATAATATTCATCGCCTTAACCCTCGCGGGGCATTCCACGTCAAATCAAACACCGAAATCCGTCATCCCCTTCGATTTTTCTGAAAATTGTGTAGGCAGACGTGGATGGTTCAAAAACTGAGTTACGTATAATATTTTCGAATTGATAACGTATCGCTGAGAATATGTCAATCGAATATAGCAAATGCCACACATCAATTTTTTAAATGGCTATAACTCTGGTTCCTTTTCTGGTATCAAAATGATACTAACAGGGTCTTATAGGCAATTGATAAGGCTTTGATTTTTAATTATCAAATTAAATTGAAGTGACCTTGAAATGCATTTGACCTTGAACTAAAACAGAAAAATTTAAATAGCAAAAAACACGTCACCTTCGATTTGGGTAATTTTTACATATTATGTCCGTCACAATGTTCCTAACCATCTGTGAAAAAATTGGAGTGGGCCATTCATAACTTTCGCGGCAAACGCCGTTTTCATGCATCAACATCACGCAACCGCGCGTGACCTTGAAAGACAGAGTCAAGACATGCTTGCTTGTGTACACTTTCTGAAATGATTGAGTGCTGATTAGTGATATCCCAAACTCTGCGAGAATGGAAATGCATAGTCATCGTAGTCAAGCACTCACGTTCCATAGTAAAAGTGTCTCAGGCAAACGGTATTTTGCGGGGAATTTTGAGCCGTGTGGAAATGCATCATGAAGTAAATTCAACGAAAACATTATCACGCAACGATATCTTCACGTCTTTTGATCTTCACTATACGAAAGAACATACATTTTTTAGTATGTATGGGGAATTTCTAGTTAATCCAATAATAAATATGGCAGTTAGAGGCCTGCTAAGAGTAACATGTCGCAGGCTGAGGCGGGCTCGGCCGATGCGGGAAACGTAGCAATCACAATTTTGTGTTTACACGTTCATATTTCAATTGTTTGCCAACCGATTTTCAAAATTCTTTCTTCATAAGATTCCCTGTACATTTCTTAGTCTTCTCACAAAATTTGACGCGAATCGAACGTAATCAGCGGTAGGGAGCGCGATGTAAAGACGGAACCGTTCCGTTCCGTCCCGGCACAGTCTACAATTCAGGCGGCGCGTAGCGGTCGGCGCCGGCTGCCGAGTCGCCGCGTTGCTGCGGCGACAGGATGTTCACTTTACACCGCTATTACTAGAACAGTTGTGAACCGATTTTGTTATTGCTTGCACGATGAGATGTCTAATTCAATTCTTGACAGGTAGCCATAATTAATTTCGCATTAATCTTATGAGATATTGGCGAAAAACAGGAGGGGTGGGCGAAATTCGTTCTTCCCCTCCACTGCGCGTGCTAACATACGTTTGCATATGTGCAATTTTCTTCAAAACTTATGAATGGCCCACTCTAATTTTTTCACAGGTTGTTAAGAATATGGTAGGCAATAACATATATGAAAATGAGCCAAATCGAAGGTGACGTGTTTTTTGCTATTTCAATATTTGTGCTTAAGAACAGAGTTAAGCAAATTTCAAGGTCATATATTTAAGTAGGTGCAATTCTAAACAAATGCTTAAGAAATTACCTAAACAGTAAGGTTTATTTCATTCAAATCAAACAAGTACAACCAAAGTTATGGTCGTTTAAAAATATAAAGATACAACATTTTGCAAAAAGTTGATGCCCTATATTTAGAAGACCTGTGGTCAGAATGTGCAAAAAACATCAATGTAATGTCCGGGGCCACACAGGAACTCGCTAACAAATTTATAATGAAATCGCTGATGGTAAGGTGCAAAACAGCCGATTTTTGTTCGATTTGACGTGGAATGCCCCTCGCACGACCAGGCCATTTCTCATAACACGAACGACCAGGGGGGGGGGGGTTGTTACGACCCCCCCCCCTGGCGTTTCGAAACGGAAGGTCGTAGAGCTTAGCGGAAAAAACCAACGGATTGCTCTCAACGAGATCTCGCGATTGGTGGTATATTTTTTGGTCCTAGGTCAACATTTGACCTACTTTTGACCGGTCAAAGGTCAAATTTCCGGAAAAATAGACTTTTTTCAACTTTCGGCGGCGATTACGGCAAAACGGTGGGAGATATCGACTTGAAACTTTCACTATCGTGTTCCTTGATCAATTCTCTATCGTTTGGTATGTATTTCGTTTCCCTAGCTCTAAAAATGGCGCGTTGGGAGCGCCGGAAATCGGCAAGGTCACAGTCTGCGGCAGAAATTCGAAAAATCAAAATTTAAATTTTTGAAATCTGATTGTATTTTTGGATTTGGGAGGTCCATTTGCTCCCTATAGAAGCTAATATTGCTGCATATTCCCATTGAGGTGACAAGAATCAGCAAAATAGTGGTTCGGGCGCTTTTCAAAAATAGTACCGGACGCTGTTCCTCTTGTGACGTCATAGCTCCGTGACCTGACCTGACCCGGTCAAATTTCTTATACCATATGATAGCCAATACTTGCCCCAACATGCATGGGAAGTTTCATCACGATCCATCAACCAATGTTTGTACCACCGGCAGGAAACCTCGGGCGTTGGCACTCAGTTTGTGAAAATCCGGCCGGAGGCTGTACCTCTTATGACGTCATAACTCCGTGACCTGACATGACCCGATCAATTTTTTTTTCGGCAAAAGATGCGCAAAGGTTGCCCCAGAGGGTGTTGAAAATTTCAGCCCGCTACGACAAGCCGTTTAGCGTGCACTTTGAAAAAACCTCAGGGGGGGGGGTTGATACAACCCCCCCCCCCCTAGGCGTTCTAGGGTTAAACTCAACAGCGTCGCCGCTCAACGCCCACGTTCCGTTGGTGACAAGCACGCACTGGCGGCTTCATGTCACTTCATGAACTCGACAAGCCCGCGTTGCTAAGCAACCAAAACAGCTGATGCGTACTCTTATCGCCCGCGTACTCTTACCCGCCCTTACCCTACCCGGAGGCTGACCGTACCAGTAGCAGGGACACACGGTTTACGGTACCAATTATTCCGGCCCAGTCCGTTGCAGAATGGTTCATCTGTACCGAGGCTGACCGTACCAGGCGTGTATTATCACCGTGTGTATACCGGAGCGGCGGGCGCCCGAGTCTCAATATCAGCTCTTATCGCTGCCCAATTTGGACAGAAGGACGCAGGAAAATGGGTAAATGAATGCGGAAGTGTAACTAAGTGGGAGCTACGAGCCACGAAGTGTAGCCACGAGCTCAGGGTCGAAAGTCTTCGCAGCTGTTGCAATATCTCGCTGATGAAGTTATAATCCGTCCATCGGACTTGGATGATACGGATATTGGAGCTAAGCGAAGACACCGACACCAGAATTGACAAGTGTAGCATAGTAGTCAGCACTCTACAACACTCTACTCGTAGCTATAGCGAGAAATTCCTAGGGGGAGGGGATGGCACCCCCCTCGGCCGGCGGGTGAAATGCCATTCGCATTGCATGGACACTGATTAGCAAACCTGCGGAAGGCAAACTCATGACAATAAACAGCACATCCATTATTTTTTCAGTATGGCTGATAACTAGGTAAATAAAAAAACGGCGAAATTAAAGATTGTGAAACGTAATTTGAAAAATAAGTGCATGGATAAAAGTAGAAAATTGTTAAGATGACAGTACTGTGATAGAGTGGAACACAGGTCAACATTACGTAAATTTGCAGACATTTGACAAACAAGCTTTTCCTTTGAGCTTGTATGCCGCATGGTATGCAGCAATAATAAGGAATATACAATTAGTTGCTCACATTTCAAAGGTCCAAACAGCACCAGAATTTATAATTCCAAAGTAGTTTGATGGAACTACTTCAAAAGAAAATACAAATTCTGAAATCTTATAAGCAAGTGCTCACACTCGGAATATGTTTTTGTGTTGTATTTCTGCCCGCCAACATCAGTGACGCTTTTGAAGTTTTCTTATAACTTATGTGTAGGTACTGTCATCTGTTATTTCGTTGCATGTCCCATGCGTGCTGTTTTCCATTGCCGTCCCTTGATCATTAATATGCCAACTATGGCTCCTACCTTGACGATGTGACGAAACGAATAAATTAGCAATTTTTGAATCACCGCTCGATGTTCGATACGAAGTGTTTTTTTAGAGAAAAATCACTTTAGGCTACACTATCTAAATATTGAATTAATCATGCCTGCTAAACAGTACTTGAATTCATTTTGTGTCTCGCATATTTTGCACTTTTTCCTTTCTGTTTGTAGATTTACAGAATTAATGATGCTCGGTGGAGTCTGTAGAATGAATTGCTTCCGCTTTCTGCAGTCGCCCTAATTAAATCAGCATTACCAGTGACAAACGGCTCTGAGCATCCGCTAACCACATAAATCACCAGCTTCCTTCAATATGTCATATCAGCTACGATCTTTACAGCGGACAAACGTTTTCCCATCTCATAACACGATGTCTATGGCTGCACTTTTCCATTTTAACGACGATGCGTGCATCAGACAAGCGAGCTGAACGTTCTCATAAACGTCACGTCGTGCCTAAGTTCACTATTTCATACAACTAACTCATCCCTGACCGGGCACTCATTTCGGCTCAGTAATCTGTCCAAACTGCCACGTGGTTTGCTTTATGAGATGACCTCCGCCGAGGGAGCTGTCACTGTGAAGCTGCGCAACCCCTCCGCTCCCCCCATCTCGGACGACACGCGTCAGCTTCTGGCTGACCGCGCCCGAGCGCTGCGCCTGTGGGGTCGCGGGTCTGATAGATACCGGGAGGCGAACCGTTTGGCCCGCGCTGCCTTCAGAGCGGACAAGCGGCGCCATATCGGACACCGCGTGTCTCAGCAGGGACGTGGGTCTGTCTGGCGCTGCGCGGCTGACATCTTGGGCAGTAAAAAGACAGCGTGCACGATACCACTACATCTCCACCGCCGAACAGATGAACGAATTTTTTGTCCATGTCGGCCCACGCGTTGCCGCCGAGCTCGCCGCGCAGGGTCCGCCCCCTCACTTCCCCCGCGACTGCCCAGGGTGGGAGCCTGCGCCTTCCGGCTACATCCGATCACGCTCAGCACCCTACATGCCATCATCAGCTCCATGAGCAACTCCCCGTCCCGCGGATCTGACGGACTTTGCATTCGGACCATCAAGCTATCCTTCAACGCCATCAGTCACGTCCTCCTCCATATCGTCAACCTCTCCCTCATCTCCAATATCTTCCCGGAATCCTGGAAGCATTCCCTCGTCCATCCCATCCACAAGTCCGGTGATCCTGCCGATCCTTCCAACTACCGTCCTATTTCTATCATCCCAGTCCTTGCCAAAATAGTGGAGCGGGCAGTTCAGCGCCAACTCTACTACTACCTTTCCTCCAACCATCTCCTCTCCCCAACCCAACATGGCTTCCGTCCGCAGCACTCTACCGAGACCGCCCTCACGTGCGTCACCGACAGCATCCTTGCTGCTACAGATTCTGGACTTCTCTCCATTCTTTGTCTCATTGACCTTAGCAAGTGTTTCGATGTTATCAGTCATGCCAAATTGCTCGAAAAACTCCAGCTGCTGGGCGTCGACACATCCTGGTTTCAAAATTATCTCTCCGGTCATTCGCAGAGTGTAAGCCTCACTTCCTCTGATGGCCGCGTCAAAATCTCACCTCCTCTACCCATCAACCAGGGCGTTTTTCAAGGTTCTAGCCTCGGCCCTGTCCTCTTCTGCGCGTTTGCCAACGACCTGAGCTTGTACGTCTCCGATGGACTGGTTATCCAGTACGCCGATGACACCCAGGTCTTGGTTTCCGGCCCTAAATCTGCTCTTCCAGCGCTTGCATCGCGCATGGAAAGCACCCTTTCCTCTCTTGGCAACTACTTCCTTGCGAACGGCTTAAAGGTTAACGTAAACAAATTCGAGCTCATCACTTTTGGTTCTAGACAAAATTTGCGCAACCTCCCGACGATTAAAATCAGATACCAGGACACGTGCCTGACGCCCAGCACTGAGGTCAAAAATCTTGGTGTGGTCTTCGACCAGCACCTGTCATGGGACGCGCATGTGAGGGCTGTCTCGCGTAGATGCTGCGGCATCCTCGCAACACTATCCCACCTCCGCCACTTCCTTCCTCCTGACACCCTTCCCGAGATAGTCACCGCCCTGGCCGTCTCGCACATCCGCTATTGCCTCTCTGTTTACGGCAGCGGCAGCGCTGGCAACCTCGCAACCATCCAGAAGCTGCTCAACTTTGCGGCTCGCGTGATCGCGGGAAAACGAAAGTTTGACCGCGTGTCAGCTGTGCGAGACAGGCTGGGGTGGCTCGACTCGTCTCAACTCTTCCAATACCAATCCCTCTGCCTCCTTGACAAAGTCCTCTCCTCTAGCCAGCCCGAATGCATCGCCCGTCAGGTCTGCCTCAACCGGGACCATCATGGCCATGTCCGGCACACCAGACAGGACGATCTCCTGCACGTGCCACCCATCCGTTCGGAGGCGGGCCGGCGACGGTTTGTATACCGCTCTCCCCACCTCATGAACGATCTGCCCATGTCGGTGCGGAACCAGCGAGGTCCGCGGTTCAGGCGAGCCCTGAAGGCCCACCTACTCTCGAGACGAGACACGTGATGAACGCGTTTTTAATCATGATGCCGTGCAGGTGATGTTTTTTATCCTGAGCTATATGTATATTTTAGGTTGTGTAACATCGTGAGTGTGTATTTTCCCTGCATGTTATGATCCGATTTTATTGACGTGAAGGCCATAATAGCCACTTGTCTTGTGGATGGCTCTTTAATAAACTACTACGGGTTCGGATGGCGGGGAGCGGGGACCGTCTACAGTTCAGTCCGTTACGGCACTGGGGGCGGCGGCTCCGACCTCCGGCGGTCGTTCCCGTCACTGCGCTGCGGGTCAGCGGAACGGACGGCCAGTGTGGCGCGTCCACGGGCTCATTTTGTCACAGCGGGGGACGCGAACGGCCAGCCCGACTACCCGCTCATCTCGTAAATGGCTTACCGGTTATGCAGCATTGGAGCGATATCTAGGGCTAGTTTACCCGCAGGTTCTTTGAAATGGACATTATGAATCAGGAAACTGACTTTTTACGATGTTGTATGAAGAGGGTGGCTAGGCGATCAATGGTTTTGATATATCGTTTTTGGTAATGCATTTTTTTGCATTTTTTTGGTTATTCCGCAACGATTGCGGTAAGTTAAAACATGCTGAACCCAACATTGTATGGAAAGAAATTTTATCTTTTCAATATTGTAGAAAGGTTACCGTAGTGTTATAATATTACGGAAGTTCGCCGTTCCGTGATTTACGACCTGTTTTATCAACATCAATCTTGGCAGATGCAGGGTGGAAGCATTGCATATTTTTACACCGCTCATGTGCGCAATCATTTCATTGTATCCACTCGGAAGAAATCTTTAAATCCTGCACGACTCCCTCGGTCCTCTGCTTTCATTCAGGCTCAACATATTTTGCAACTATAAAATGATAAACGTGACACATTCTAGCGCGTTATGGATACAATGAACTGTCAACACGCCAGCATCAACAATCATGCCCCGTTCAACAAAAGCACTTGGTCGCATACCCACACTCGCATGCTCTTTACGTGCTCACATTCGCCCACGAATTCCACAATGAACTATGAAATCCTTCTGGACGGCGACCTCAGTCATCCCCCGGCCGTAATTCCCGGCCAGCTGCCGCGCCGTCAGCGACTTAGCTCCGACTGAATGATGCCTCCGGGCCCCGAGAGTACCCGGCACACAAAGCCACGTGGCGGCGCCATGACGTGTGGCCAATCTTCCTGAACTCGGAGACGTCGCTCGGCGCTCCGGTCACGTCCTGTGCGGTACGTCACGTCACGTCGCCGCTCAGTCTGTCTGTGCCACGTCCGCCACGTCTCCATTCAAACTCTGTTACCGGTTCCGTCTCGGCCCAAACTCAACTCCGTCTGTGTCCGCCCAAACTCTCTCCGTCTCAGCTCAAACTCGGTCCGTCTCGGCTCAAACTCCGTCTGTGTCCGCCCAAACTCCGTCCTGTCGGCCGTCAACACGGCCGTAGGTTTGTACTGAAGGGTGATGAACTGCGTCAGTTACCACGATGAGTTCTGTCCAAGTAGCGCTGTGAGCTGCGGTGTGAGCTGTAATTTATCGGTCCGCGGATTGCCCCAGTTCTCGGGTCTCATATGGGCTCCTGGCGCCGAGGAGCGGCTGTCGGACGCCGTCCGTCACACTGTTCGGGCCTGTGGGGATGACCTGCGGGTATGTGCCTATAGAGGGGCGGCGGCGGGTTAGCGATCTCAGTGGATCCTTGGCAACAAACAGCAGGTCAGGACGGTACGATCATACCCCTGAATCCCACAGGATGGGGAAACATGCTATGGGGCCTTATGATGCAGCGGAACTAGTGATCTAGAGACAACTCAACTCTAAGAGAAGTGCTAACCAATTTAGGCCCGACCGCCCGGGTGCCTGTAAGGCAGTGTTTGACTAACGACTTACTGCACCAAGCTCGTCTCACAACAATCAATAACCATGACCCCAGGAGAGCGAACAACATACCAATTACCGGCTGATGGGAATATGAACTGCAGGTTGAACTCTTCCATCTCCATATAGCCTCAGACATCAGCTCGTGGCCCTGATGAATAGAAAACGATCCTTACTTTGTAGAGGTCCTCCGAATAAGCAGATCAACAGAGTGGCTACTACGAGTGGGTTTTTTGTTCGCACTCATCCTTGCCGCCAGCGCCCCTAAAGACGTACTAATGGTACGTAACTATTTGTATGTCACTATGTTCCAGCCACTGCTCCCCCTCCCACCCTCTGACCATTAACCCGCGCGGGGCTGGGGAGGGGGTAAATTTTACCCCCCTCGTGAATTTTTGCAGTATCTGAAGCGCCGCCAAACTTTCAGTACCTTTTCTTACATCAATTTGACACGTTTCCTGATAATTTGAGCGAAATCCTTCGGAATTTGTTTAGAAAATGACGTTTTAGTGACGTCATGTTCGCCATTTTCGTCTCAAAAACGGCAAAATTTCAAACGCCGCTAACATCTTCATTTTTAAGGGAATCAAGACGTAACAAAAAAGGTTATACGTGATTCTACTTTTTCTATCAAATGGCTATCTCGGTTTTTGATTTTTTTATTTTGACCCAATTTAAAAACTGACTTTTGGGGAAAATAATTATAAAATCCAAAATTTTGCGTGTATAAAAAAACGGAGTATTTGTCAGTGAAGTGGTCCATGTGCACCTACATACCAATTTTTAGAAAAATCGGTTAAAAAATGTGGGAGTTATTAGTTATTATAGTTATAGAGTTATTACCTATTGAGTGTGCTTATTGAATTCTATGAATAAAATGACCCATAAAACATGTGTCGCACATGCCCTTTTCTATATTTTGTTTTTGGTGACATGACCTGACCTGACCTGACCTTGACCTTGACTTCTGAATGATATTGTATGCAAGGAATATTGTCTTGGTAGCCTAAGAACACGTTTTGGGCAATCAGTCTCAGTCCATGACTCCATACTTCGGCAACTACGGTGCAAGGCCGATACTGTAGAAATTTGCAATTTGTACCCTTGACCTGACCTTGACCTTGACCTTAAACTTTAAATTAAGTACATGTTTTTAGTTGTTCGTGATGAGACCTTTCGATTGGCGTTTGAATTTTCCAAATCGGACCATCAGTTCGGGAGATAACAGGGGTCCATGTCGTAAATTTACCCCCCCCCCCAGCCCCGCGCGTTCGGCTGGAGACCCCAGCCCCGCGCGGTTTAACCTTCCAGGCGGTGGGGGGGGGCATTTTTTGCCTCCTTTAGTTTTTTCGATATATCTCGAGAACCGCTGCGCCGATCGTCACCAAACTTTCAGTACCCTCCCGGGAGCAGCTAGCGCACATGGTGACCAAAATTATTTCCAAAGGCTATAATAGGTTGGCCGCTAATGACGTCAGAGTGATGTCATTTTTGTCATTTTCGACCCAAAAAAAGGTTTCGCGGGAAGAGCTGTCAGGCCTACAGCTTTAGAGATACAGAAAAATGTTTCGACATAAAAGGTGTGGAATTAAGAGGGCTACAAAACTGCTATTTCGGTTTTTCGAATTTTTTGGATTTTAACCCCAAAAAATAAAAAAATAGATTTTTTGAATATAATAGCAAAAAAATCCAAAAAGTTTTTTGAATTTCGAAAAAAACGTAAAATATGTGATAGCCCCTACCGCCTTCTATCTACATACCAAATTTGAGATCGATACCTCTTTTTTGGCCAAGTTATAGTGAAAAAACTGTTCAAAATTGATGACGTCAAATTTTCAAACTCAATTTTTAGCAATTATAGACCTCGTAGCGCAAAACAAAGACCACCATTAGACTCCCCGTGACGAACTGCATCGAATTGATACCCATTTTATGCAAAAATATCAACTTTGAAATTTGACCTTTTTTGACCTGACCTTTACCTGACCTCCACCAGAAAGTGACCTAAACCGTACCTGATGGTCTTATAACCAACACCATTGAGTTGGAAATGAAAAACTGGCCATAAAACATGCATCGCATAACCTTAGTAAAGCTGGGCTCATTTGGTGACCCTTGGTGACCTTTGGTGACCTGACCTGAGACCTGACCTGGTATGACCAGTGACCTCTAATAGCAACATATGTACTAGACAACTGACGCCTTATCGCTGCTTTTCGACAAAATTCGTTTTACTCGGTGTTATAGCGCTTTCCCTAGAAGCCCCGTGAACGGTGAAAATTTTTATATTTGACCTGACCTGTGACGTCATCGGTGACCCTGAGGTCAATGAAATTTGGGTTCCGTAGACAAATTTGACAGGGCTATCGAACGCCGTTTGAATTTTTCGGATCCGTCCAGTAGTTTCGGAGATATGGGGGGGGGCAAAAAAGTGCCCTCCCCCCCCCACCGCGCGGAAGGTGGCTGGTAGGCCCACCGCCTGCCGGGTTAACCCTCGCACGACCAGGCCATTTCTCATAACACGAACGACCAGGGGGGGGGGGGTTGTTACGACCCCCCCTGGCGTTTCGAAACGGGAGGTCGTAGAGCTTAGCGGAAAAAAACAACGGATTGCTCTCAACGAGATCTCGCGATTGGTGGTATATTTTTTGGTCCTAGGTCAACATTTGACCTACTTATGACCGGTCAAAGGTCAAATTTTCCGAAAAATCAAACTTTTTCAACTTTCCGCGGCGATTGCGGCAAAACGGTGGGAGATATTGACTTGAAACCTTCACTATCGTGTTCCTTGATCAATTCTCTATCGTTTGGTATGTATTTCGTTTCCCTAGCTCTACAAATGGCGCGTTGGGAGCGCCGGAAGTCGGCAAGGTCACAGTCCGCGGCAGAAATTCGAAAAATCAAAATTTAAATTTTTGAAATCTGATTGTATTTTTGGATTTGGGAGGTCCATTTGCTCCCTATAGAAGCTAATATTGCTGCATATTCCCATTGAGGTGACAAGAATTAGCAAAATAGTGGTTCGGGCGCTTTTCAAAAATAGTACCGGACGCTGTTCCTCTTGTGACGTCATAGCTCCGTGACCTGACCTGACCCGGTCAATTTTCTTGCACCACACGATAGCCAATGCTTGCCCCAACATGCATGGGAAGTTTCATCATGATCCATCAAACAATGTGGGTATCACCGGCAGAAAGCCTAGGGATTCGGCGCACTCGTTTGGTAACTGTCGGCCGGAGGCTGTACCTCTTATGACGTCATAACTCCGTGACCTGACATGACCCGATCAATTTTTTTCGGCAAAAGATGCGCAAAGGTTGCCCCAGAGGGTATTGAAAATTTCAGCCCGCTACGACAAGCCGTTTAGCGTGCACTTCGAAAAAAACCTCAGGGGGGGGGGGGGTTGATACAACCCCCCCCCCCTAGGCGTTCTAGGGTTAACTTTCTAATGTTCAAAGAGAGACAAATCCGCTTGCGGATGTGCCTTACCGCTCAGCTCAAACCAATAAGACCTGTCAACATTGTAAATGTGCTCCAATTTTCACAATCCCGCTCCATTTGAGAACAGATGTCGGCTCAGGAGTCAGGACCAATGGAAACGCCAGCAAACTCTGCTCTCAGCAGCTCTGTGAACAGGGCGGCAAAGCTCGTGTTCAGTGACCTAATGTGACGAGTTACGGGACGGGTCAGACATTGAACTAAACAGGCGCCTAATTTACCGACAAATTACCCGAATCTTCCAATAAGCACCATATCGGAGAACAAGTGGGGTTGCCCTTTCACGGATATTTTACACTGCTTACCCGAAATGGCTGCGATTTCCAACTATGTTGCACAAACCTAGATAATACTTGGCTGTTCCGGGCCGTGTTGGCAGGATATTTTCTGGTAAAAGGGCTTTTATTTCTCTAATGGTGCACGAAATTGTGTGGTTTATGTCAATAAGACGCTAAGAAAGTATTGTCAGCTTCGCGGGGTTTGTTTTTGTTCGCTGTGTTCCACTGAAAAGGCCCGTTTATTTCACTCTATTGCGTTATGTTTTGCTTTTGTCAGCTTTGATCAATGATGTGGAAGGAGATGAATTTACGAAATCAACCTAGGAATAGATACTTACCTGGAAGCCGCACCATTCCTGGATTACCGATTATACACGACTTAACCCGCGCCCTGCTGGGGGTCCTGGATTTCCACGCCCTGCTGGGGGGGTGTTTGAACACCCCCCCTTGTAACTCGGCTCCTGGGCCACGTAGCGATACGCGGAAGGCGGCGTTCGAAAGAGCGTAAAAAATAATGACGAAATCACTTCGGTCAATTTTTTGGTCAGGTCAAAGGTCAGGTCACCAGAGGTCATTGAAGGCAAAATTTCGCTGATTTCCAGGTCGAATGTCGAAAATTTTCAAGAAGCCAACGCATAACTCGGGAACCAATAGAGCTACAGCGCCGCGGAAAAGCGCATTCGATAGCCCTATTAACGCCCTTTCTGAGTAATTTCTCAGATTTGACCTAACGTCAACGGTTTTGCCTGCAGGGGGCAAAAACTGCAAAAATAGCCGATTTTTTTGAAAACAGTTTTTCTGCAATAACTTTTGACCCAAGCCTTGTACGAGCTTACTTTTACCGGCATCGTGTTCCTCTCGTCAAGACGCATCGAATGAACTATAACTTGACCTTGAAAGGTCAACTTGAAAATTTGACCTCAGGTCAAGGTCATGACCTGACCGGAAAGGGTCATGTTGCATATCAGTCGATCCGTATCGTCGAGCTGAACACATCTAAGGTGTTTTCATCGCTCTAGCATGCCTCTATCAAAAGTTATTTGCGAAAAACTGTTAGATACCATTCGTGACCTAAGATGACCTCAGGGCATAAACAAGGGTCACGGACACCATTTTCAAGTTCAGTGTGTCTAAACCACATGTAATTCGGTGTTTGGGAGTGTTTATAATGTCTTTCATCCAAAAGAGGCGCATTTCAATTTTCTCCCATTGACTTATAATGGGGAGGTCGCAAAATTGACCTGACCTTAGGTCATCGATATCAAAATTCTGAGATATACATTTTGTACATGCTATTGCTCTTAGCAATCGCTGAAAGTTTCAAAGCGATCGGTCACTCGGTGTAGCTATGACAGACATTGAAAGTTTTTATGAGGTGAGGTCACTTCAAGTGACCTGGTGACCTGACCTTGAATGACCTTGGTCTGAAATTTTCACAACATGTGTAGAATTGATGTATGATAAGGTGTACCAAAAACGGCGGCGCTCTGCGCCGCCGTTTTTGAGATATTCGCGAAAAACCACAAGGGGGGGTGTTCAAACACCCCCCCCCAGCAGGGCGCGGGTTAAACATTTACTTCGGTCTACGGTTTACGATGGACTTCAGTTGCCAGCCGGCGTATTCTAATTTCCAAACATTAATCCCACACTTATTTCATGGCAAATGTTTGCTGATTAACCACATGCATATATAAACAAACATAAAGGGACTCGGAAGAGCTGTGGACTCTGTGGCGGTAATCAAACAATCTAATCAGCTGGCGAGCTGCCGTTTGTGTGCTGTACGGCAGACGGCACAATTATGCTCCGTTCCCTGCTGTTTGGGCGGGTGGCACAATTATGCTCCGTTCCCAGGGGTCCATTTGGTTGTGAACTGTAATCGGATCATGTAATTGCAGTCTGAGGCTGTTTGTGAGGTGCAGCTGTATTCCATGATGTACGTACAGGTGAGCAGGGTCGTGGTGCGACTGATGTCGCTTTTGGTCCGTTATGCATTGTGCACAAAGACGCTATGTGCTGATAACATGTTGTGCGCAGATATAGATATCAGCCTAAAAGCGAATAAAAATTCGCCGCCTATTCATAGTTCCATCCAGGACAACTTCACTGTGGACGGCCGGCTGCCGGAGGCGGCTTTTCTGGCGCAGAGCGGCCTTTGTGACGCAGCGGGGCGCGCCGTTCGTGGCGCGGCTGCGGCGATGGCGCGTCTCGAGTGGGGGATTTCCTTCAGCCGGCCGGTAAACAGCTGTATTGTTGAGCGGCGGGACGGCGGGGGCGCCCCTCCCCGCACACCCCCTGTCAGTGGGGCGGGGGAGCAGACACCCACTACTCGCAGTGGGCGGGACGGCGGGGGGCACCCCTCCCCCGCACACCCCCTCAGTGGGGCGGGGGAGCAGACACCCACTGCTCTCAGTGGGCGGGACGGCGGGGGCGCCCCTCCCCGCACACCCCCTCAGTGGGGCGGGGGAGCAGACACCCGCTACTCTCAGTGGGCGGGACGGCGGGGGGCACCCCTCCCCCGCACACCCCCTCAGTGGGGCGGGGGAGCAGACACCCGCTACTCTCAGTGGGCGGGACGGCGGGGGCACCCCTCCCCGCACACCCCCTCAGTGGGGCGGGGGAGCAGACACCCACTACTCTCAGTGGGCGGGACGGCGGGGGCGCCCCTCCCCGCACACCCCTCAGTGGGGCGGGGGAGCAGACACCCGCTACTCTCAGTGGGCGGGACGTCTTCTCTAAAGGCTGTCCGATTGGAGAGAGGGAGATGCAGCAACGAGGAGAGAGCAAGGGTGCCGGAGAAAGAGGGAGGGAGGAAAAGAATGAGCATTGATGCGAGTTTTGCGCGACTTAGTCGTACATTGCTTCAAATAAGAAATAGCTTTATCCGAAAATGCAGACTAGATCAGTGGAGCAAAGTAAAAAGTGTCACAACAGCTTCGATATGAATTTTTGATAAGCTACATGACGTGCTATAAATATCAAGGCCAGACGTCAGACCTCCCGGTGGCAAGGCGCCCTTACCGACGGAGGAGTGGTGAGCCCACAGTCCCTCCCCACGGAGTCCCTCCCCTCCCCACAGAGTCCCTCCCTTCACGGAGTCCCTCCCCCCCACGGAGTCCCTCCCCTCACGGAGTCCTTCCCTCCCCCACAGAGTCCCTCCCTCCCCACAGAGTCCCCCTCCCCACGGAGTCCCTCCCCTCACGGAGTCCCTCTCTCCCCGCGGAGTCCCTCCCCACGGAGTCCCTCTCCTCACGGAGTCCCCTCCCCACGGAGACCGTCCCCCCCCCCCCACGGAGACCGTCCCTCCTAGTTACCGGCGGAGCGGTGGTGAGCCAGCAGTCCTGCAGGTGTCTAGCGGGAGGCGTTCTGCCTGAGCCTCTTCCCCTCCCCTCCCCTCGGGGTGACCTCTGTAATAGTCCCCCCTCCTCAGGGTGACCTTGCTGTGACACAGTCCCCCGCAGACACCGATACTGCTGATTGAATTGCGTTCTCTATGTGAGGGCCAAATGAGAAGTGCACTTTGCGCCAGCGGCGGATAACCCGCTGAATAAATTTACGGATAGTAAGTTCGGTGTGAAGTGGCGATGGAACGATGTTCCTCAATGAATAAAATTATGCTCTCTAAATAAGGAAGCCATAAGGAAGGTTTGGGCGTAAGCCTTCACCAGATATTAAGGATGAGATATGCATTGGCCCACATCAAGTTTCACATTTGCATAACACGGTTTGACGAAACTATGAAAATGGATATCGTGAGAACGTATGGACTGGAAATTATTGTCAGAGCTGCTCTCAAAGGTGAAGCCAAATGCTCGTCGTTGATTCCAGGGTATTTTTGCGGGTCGCTGCGAGGTCCAACGCACCTGTCAGTGCTAATTTATGGAGAAGGCACGTGCCAAACTGCTGTCCGCTCTGCACTACCACTGCTGTGGTGATACGTCAGGCCATTAGAGTATTGAACTACTTGGAAAAGGAGCTGAAGAAAAATGCTGAAAACTGTGAATAATATCATAGTTTCGAAACTTAGCGTTATTTGGCAAAGAAAGTCAATTGGTAAAGCAAACAACACGAATGATGAGATGCAGGATAAGTTTCAAATCAAACTATATGTGTGAGGCGCTAGACATGAATCAATGATGTATGCGGACATTCATGAATGCTACCTGCATGTGTTTTGACTTTGTAAAAAAGCTATTCAGTATTCATGTATCGAAGTTGAAACGGTAACAATTATTATTTGAGGTGTGCCTCTAACCAACCATCTCCCGGATCTGATCCGATGAGAACGTGACAAGTCACATGTAAAATTGAACGCAACGGGAACATATGCATTTGTAACCTTCCACGAGTGTCACATGTTTTCTTTTGAACCAATTTATGGGTTCGTCTAAATAACTTGGCAATCAGCGCTGAGGGAAATCCTCCCCCGGGCTGATGCTTGATTCCACATGCTAACCTCGGTTCCGGTTCTATGTAACTGAGTGTGTTGAGTTCAGCGAAACTGCACCGGTGTGAAGTCTCCGTGGCGGAGTCAGACGTGGCAAACACGGGACCGTAGGTAAGGCCCGCGTCACACCTGGCTGATATTTCTGTCCGCACGTCCAGAGCCGTTCGCGTTGTAAGCCCGATTGGCGGAGCTCGAACCATGTCAAACCCAGGACCGTAAATAAAGTCCGGATCACACCTGGTTGATATTTCCGGCCGTCTGTTCAGAGCCGGCGAGTCGGTGCGGCCCCGGGAAATCAGACGCGGGCCCTGAGCGGCCGGCATTGGGTCATCAGAATCCAGTGCGGGGGGCCCTTAGAGGCTAATGTGGGTCCTTACAGGCCAGCATGGGCCCTTAGAGGTCAGTGTGGGGCCCTAAAAGGCCGGTATGGGCCGGCGTTGGACCCCAGAGACCGGCAGAGGGCCCTCAAAGGCCAAGATGGGCCCCCAGAGGCCGATGCTGGCTCGACATCGGGTCTTCAGAATCCAGTGCGGGGCCCTCAGAGACACCTAAAGGCTAGTCTTGGAACTCGAGAGACAGAAATGAGGCCACCAGAGGCCGGTGTGAGGCTCTCAGACGCCGGTTGGGCCCCTGAGGCCGGTTTAGGGGCCCTCAAAGGCCAGTGGAGGGCCCTCAGAGGTCAATACGGGTCCTCAGCGGTCAATGTGGACGCTTGACCGCCACTGAAGGGCCCTCAGAGGTCAGTGTAGGACCCTCAAAGACTGGTATGGGAGCTGTTAATAGCTGGCGTGGGTTTCTCGAGCCTCGTGACAATCGAATACCGGCCAGGGCCCCATACGGCCATGGGGGCCCATCGGTTGTTTGGGGGGGCCAAATGATATGATGGCCCCCCCTGATTTGCCTTTGGGGGGGGGGGGGCCATGGCCCTGATGGCCCCCCCCCCCTGCGACCGCCACTGGGAGGCCAACACACTGACGGACAACAGCACTGACGTGGTCGTCCCAAGTCAGGTGACGGTCAAAAAGCACGCCAAGGTTTTTTCGCGCTGTAACGGCGCGATTGATGTTTATTTGGGCATCGTCATGGAAGGCTTATTGTTCGAATCATTTGTCTGATTGCCATTGACCTCTATAGTAACCATAGTAAATATAGTGACCTCTATAGTAGTGGTTACTACAGAGGTCAATGGTGATTGCTGTAAATTTATATGTACGCCAATAGGTCATGTAACAATTATCAATTAGCATTGACTGTCGACTGTTCCGACATATCTTCATTTGAATGTAGCACTGATTGCAGCCCTAGGACTAGCTGAGCGGCCAGTATTCGGTGGCCGAGTAGGTATATCAGTGGCGCGGGCTGCGATAGACGCTATTTGTCAGCCGTCAATGGGGGCTATCTGCCGTTCGATAGGTGCGCTCTGCAGCCGCGGGTCCCGGTCCTCGTCCGGCCGCTAAAGGAGCGGTGGCGTAACGCGGACAAAGGGCAGAGCTCTGACTGAGCCGGCCTGACGGCCAGTAATCCCTGATCAGCGGCCGTATCGGGGGGGGGGGGGGAGGACCAATCGTCACAGTCTATCGTCAGACCGACACCGGCCCTATCTGGCCGGGGACGTCACCCCCTCCCCCTCCCCCCTACTGCGGCGGGGGTGATTAGATAGCCCCGGGGCGGCGGCCGATCTGCTGTGAGCGGGCCGGGAGGGGCGGTACTGAGCCCGCGACATTGGACAGTTTTTGTCAGACCTGGGAAATGGGACAGCGGTATTTTACCCGAGCTCGAGTGTTGTGAATAGAGATAGAAAGAACCTCCGGGGGCATATTGCTGTCTCGCTGTTCACAATGTGCCTATTATAGGTAGGCACCGAATAGGCTAAAAACTGGAAATGCTTTGCATACATGAAGCCTGCAAATGCACTCTTAATCCGCGCCCCGCTGGGGGGGGGGGGGCAGAATCTGCGCCCTCCCGTTCTTCGCCAATAACTTCTAAACGCGTTACGCCAGCGACGTCAAACTTTCAGTACCTTATAATGCATCAATTTAACCCTCGCCCGCACATGCCATTTTCCCATCCTAGAACGCACATGGGGGGGGGGTTGCCACCCCCCCGCGCCATTTCGTTCCTGTTGGAGAAGGAGCTTAGCGGTAAAGCCCAAAAAGATTCTTTGGGAAGAGACGAATCCAATGATGCCCAGTTTTACCTTCTCAGGTCAGTCATTGACCTTCCAGGTCAGGTCAAACTAAAAAATGTTGCTATTTTGGGTCACCGTTGGATATCAAGTGCGCTGCTTACCATATACCGATGACGATGCTGTTTTCTGGTGCCAAGCCAGCTAGAACCTCTTTGTCACACTACCCGACCAGATTTTTGCTGCTGAGGTCATGTCAGGTCAAGTTAGGTCAAGGTCAGTTATATGTGTTTGTATGTCTGTGTGTGTCTGTGTGTATACTGATGTGTGCACCGATTGTTTTTGTGTCCATATTACATGAAATCATGATCTGAGAAGCTTTTACCAAAAATGCAGTCAAAAAACTTCACAAAAAGTAATTTCCGCTTACCTAAAACGCAATTATCTTAGATGACCTAGGTTGACCTTGACCTTGACCTTGACATCTGTACATCGTCGAACAACATGTTCCATGATAGTTGGGAGGTAAGACTGGCAAAAAAGGCCGAAATCAAGGTGTCAAAAGCTCACAAGGTCCATAGCCAGCGCAGGATGTTAAGAAATGGCCATTTGGGTCATGACATGACCTGAAAAACAAGGTCATATCTCCGAAACCAAAAATCACAGAAACTTGAAATTTTTAGTGGACATCAAAAAAGGATAGAGGAGCACCTATACGAAAAATTAGCCTTCTAGCTCTAAAAATGTTGAGTGCAGAGCAGAAAGACTACCTGGGGGGATGGCAACCCCCCCCCCATGTGCGGGCGAGGGTTAAGACTTTTCCTGAAAATTTGCGTGTAAAATAGGTGAAAAATAGGTGTCTGACCTCACTTGACCTGACCTTGACCTGACCTCGACCTGAAATTCATCCAGATGTGGTCCATATCACTTATTGAGTGTGCCTATTGAATTCTATGAATAAAATGACCCATATAACATGTGTCGCAAATGCTCTTTTCTATATTTCGTTTTTGGTGACCTGACCTGACCTTGACCTTGACCTTTGCATGATATTGTATGCAACGAATATTGTCTTGGTAGCATGCCTTGACCTGACCTCTGACTTCTTAAGCAAAAAATAATTGGGCTTTTAAGATCCGCTTTGTTAAGAGCTTTCGATTGCCGTCTTTCTACGACCATCGGTTCGGAAGTTAGACAGGGGGGCAGAATCTGCCCCCCCAGCAGGGCGCGTATGGCTGAATAGCCCAGCGGGCGCGGGTAAACCCTTCTCAACTTGGAGCTGAATGAGCTAAATTAGGAAGATACGTATGTTTGGCAAGGGTGTGGGTAGAATAATGGAAGTTTTAAAAGGGATGATGCAGGCATGCAAGTCTTGCTACTGCCCAAATTAGCATCCGATTTTTAGCACACACCTTTAAAAAAAATAAGAATCTGCTGTGATTGAGGTGAGGTATGTATTTCAAGCACACTACAGGTACTGTGTCAGGTATAGTTTCCAGCGTGTTTGGCACATTCAATACGCTCGCTCATTATCCATTTTCCATCTGTTTGGGTTCCTCCACTCAGCTCATGTGCTCGTGTTCGCTGCGCCCTGCCGGGTCGCCGGCCCGGCTGTGGCCGCTCCGTGGCCCGACCTTGCCCTCTGGTCGCTCTGCAGCCAGCCTGAATAGTCTCTGGGCTTAGCGCAGTACTGAGATAGTGTACGGTAACGACGCGGAGCCGGCGGCGCGGCGGGGCGGGGCGGGGCGGGGCGGGGCGGGGTGGGCTGCAGTGAAGTACCCTCCCCCCCACTGCACAGTCCCCCCCCACACACTGTGCAGTGCCCACTCCAATCTGCACAGTGCCCCCCCCCCACACACACACACACACTGTGCAGTACCCACTCCCCACGGCACAGTACCTACCTACTGATGTCAAATATAGATAATTGGGAAACCGATACCCAAACAAGTAGCAACCAAAACCATCGGAAAGTATAGGTACCGATTCCGAACCGATACCAACTTGGTGTTTGGTAACTATTTCAATCCAATTGTTTTTGGAACTTACTTTGTTGGCATTAGTCCGTTTTCACGACGGCCTAAACTGGCGAGTGGTGAATGCACCAAACTAGACCAAATCTATCCAAATTCTTCTTCCAATGTATAATCGAAAATACTCCCTGATTAGATCAGGTGTAGGTGTAATCACCTGGTTCAAATACGTCATTCGTCTCTCTTACGTCTCTCATGTTCTCACATACGTCTCTCTTGTTCCATTGTAACACTGTACCACTGAGGAAGGGCCACGCCCGAATATATATTGGTCTTTAATTTTTTAATTCCTTCAGATATGAGCAAGAGGTTATTTTTCATACTCCTGATATTCCAATGTATAATCGAAAATACTCCCTGATAGTTTGATAAATCAGGTGTAGGTGTAAGCAGCTGGTTAAAACTAGGCAGACAAAAAAACATGCATCCGATCAGTGGCGGATCCAGGGGGGGGGGGGGCAAAATGGGCATTTGCCCCCCAAACGACATAATTTTAACATTACGCCTATGGACAATGCATAGAAAGAATCGATAAATTGTTATGGTTTCCCCCCCCCCCCCAAACTCTGAGCTGGATCCGCCTCTGTATCCGATTGACCTCTGTGGTAGCTATTCCTCCCCGCCCGCTGCACAAAGCACAGCACCCCCCCCCCCCTCCCCCTGCACCTATAACCAGACTGCGGTCGAGTGGCTCCCGGGAAGGGGGAGGAGGGGGAGGAGAGGGGTCTATCGGTAGATCGGAGCCGATAGTGGCCGGCTACTGCATGACACGGTCTGACTCGGTGAGCCTCACCCCCCCCCCCCCCACCGGACCGGCCGGGGGCGGTCGGAGCCAATTTTAGGGCACACTGACTCCTACAGTGGGAGTGGCTGCAGCTTCCTCCACCTTCAGGCGATGTTCCGTTCAAAGGCGATGATGTCAGCAATACCACACCACATTCACTGGTTCATCGTTACAGCTTTCCGATATTTAGGCCTTGCCTTCTTATTAGTGCCACTGCCACGCAACATCAAGCCAACGCAATAGTCACTCTGATACGATGTACATAAATTCGTTCACCGTGCCATGAGCAAATTCGTTCGCTCTGATTCTATGTGAATTCACTCGCCACTCTACGAGCCAGCTCTGCAGAGACGGTGAGCGCTATCTGCTTCATCAGCTCGGCAGGGCGTATGGACCGTCAGCATAGTGAACTGACGTGTGTTTATTCACATCCGATATCAGACAACACTAAAGCAAATATTCTAAATAGCCAGACGTTTCGGCCTCAGGGTGCCTTCGTCAGTAACAGTAGGTATTGATTACTATTGCATTAACCTTCCAGGCGGTGGGGGGGGGGGGGTCCTTTTTTTTGCCCCCCCCCCCTTTAGTTTTTTTTTCAAATTATCTCCAGAACCGCTGCGCCGATCGTCACCAAACTTTCAGTACCCTCCCGGGAGTAGCTAGCGCACATGGTGACCAATTTTTTCCAAAGGCTATGATAGGTTGGCCGCAAATGACGTCAGAGTGACGTCATTTCTGCCATTTTCAACCCAAACAAAAGGTTTCGCGGGAAGAGCTGTCAGGCCTATAGCTTTGAAGATACAGAAAAATGTTCAAGACATAAAAGGGGTAGAATCACTAGGGCGACTAAACTGCTTTCTTCAAATTTTGAGATTTTGAATTTTGACCTCGAAAAACCTTTTTTAATTTAATAGCCAAAAATCCAAAACGTTTCCCGATTTCCGAAAAAAATCGGAATGTGTGTGAAAGCCCTTACCGACTTCTATTCACATACCAAATTTTAGATCGATATCTTATTTTTTGGCCAAGTTATTGCGAAAAAAACTGCTCAAAATTGATGACGTCAAATTTTCAAAATCAATTTTTAGCAATTTTAGACCACGTAGCGCAAAACAAAGACCATCATTAGACTCTCCGTGACAAGCTGCATCGAATCAATAACCATTTTATGCCAAGATATCAACTTTGAAATTTGACTTTTTTTGACCTGACATTGACCTGACCTGCACCAGAAAGTGACCGAAACCGTTCCTGATGGTCTTATAACAAACACCATTGAGTTGGAAATGAAAAATTGACCATAAAACATGCATCGCATAGCCCTAGTAAAATTGGGTTTATGTGGTGACCCTTGGTGACCTGACCTGTGACCTGACCTGGTATTATCAGTGACCTATAATAGCAATATATGTACTAGGCAACTGACGCCCAATCGCTGATTTTCGATAAAATGCGTTTACTCGATGCTATAGCGCATTCCCTAGAAGACCGGTGAACGGCCAAAGATTTTGTCTTTGACCTGACCTGTGACGTCATCGATGACCCCGAAGTCAATGAAATTGAATTTTCTTCAACGAATTTGACAGGGCTTTCGAACACCGTTTGAATTTTGCGGATCCGCCCAGTAGTTTCGGAGATACGGGGGGGGGGGCAAAAAAATGCCCCCCCCCACCGCGCGGAAGGTGGCCGGGAGGCCCACCGCCTGCCGGGTTAATAAATTAGCCCGCGCCCAGCTGGGGGAGGGGGGGGGGGGTGTTTGAACACCCCACAGCGGTTTTTCGCGAATATCTCAAAATCGGGAGGGCGGAGCGCCGCCGTTTTTGGCACACCTTACCGTACATCTTTTCCGCACATGCTAGCAAAATTTCAGACCAAGGTCGCTCAAGGTCAGGTCACCAGGTCACGTCAAGTGACCTCACCTCCTAAAAAGTTTCAATGCCTGCCATATCTACACCGAGCGACCGATCGCTTTGAAACTTTCAGCGATTGATAAGAGAAACAATATGTACAAAATGTGTATCTCTGAATTTTGATGTGGGTGACCTAAGGTCATGTCAATTTTGCGACCTTTCCATTACCTAACTATAAGTCAATGGGAGAAAATTGAAAGGCGCCTCTTTTGGACGAACGTCATTCTAAACACTTTCAAACACCGAATCCCAAGTAAAAATGACACACTGAACCTGAAAATAGCACCCGTGACCCCTCTTTATGTCCCTAAGGCCATCTCAGGTCACGAAAGGTATCTAAAACAGTTTTCGCTAATAGCTTCTGATAGACGCGTGCTAGAGCGATGAAAACGCCTTAGATGTGTTTGGCTCGACGCTACGGATCGGCTGATATGCACCACGACCTTTTACGGTCAGGCCATGACCTTGGCCTGAGGTCAAATGTTCAAGTTGACCTTTCAAGGTCAAGATACAAGATGCAAGATACAAGTTGTGTATTATATCATCGATCCACTTGACACAGCGGCCGTGTGGCTTTTCACAATGACGCGTCGTGAAATAAAACATGTGCAATGAAGGGGGCAAGCATAAAACATAAAAAAGGGACGGCCGCACGCCAACTTTTCTCAGGATCAATTTTTGCCCGTTTTGCTCGCTAAAACACGTGCTTATTCCTGTTTGTTTATTAGGGCTTACGGGCGCGTCCACTGCGGTGGTCATTTTCACGTGCTTATTCCAAAAACATACTTGGAGCCAGAGTCCTTTTGAAAAAACGAAGTATAGTGATTATCTTTATAAACTTAAGTTTTTTTTTCTCGTAATTTCTTGCTTTATTGGTAGCAAGAGTACAATCATTTATCCGTCTGTAGTACCTAACCCTTTCACCCGGCCGTACCCAATCCTCTGTCCGGCCGTACCCAATCCTCTGTCCGGCCGTACCCAATCCTCTGTCCGGCCGTACCCAATCCTCTGACCAGCCGTACCCAATCCTCTGACCAGCCGTACTTGTGTCCGGCCGTACCCAATGCTGTGTCGGGCCGTACCTAAACCTGTGTCGGGCCGTAACTAGCCCTGTGTCCGGGAGTACGTAATCCGTTCGGCCGCCGTTTGACGTCACTGGGTGTATCTTATCTGCTGACGCCGGAGCGCCGACTATCCGCCTCTATCAGTGCCTATCGGCATCTATCTGCCCCCTGCCGCGGCGCGACGCCGCTCCGCCCGCCACCAGAGGCAGTTCGGCAGCCGAGGTGACCTGCACCGGGTCAGCGCAGCGCCGCGCGCCCATTGGCTGCTGGCAGTGACCACCGTGCGCCCATTGGCTGCCGTCCGGAGGGTAGGCTGTGCCGCAGTACAGCATTCGGCAGTGCCGACCGATCCGGGTGGGCTGGCTGACCGCGGCGACCGTAAAGCCCGGTCTGCTCGTGGGGAGGGAACAACAGGAGGCGACAGAGCAGACATAGCAGGGAGGAGTGTTCGGAGGAGCTGTGAGAGGACGCCGCGAGGAGCTGTGGGAGGAGTGACGGGCGGCCGCGCGATGGCCGGACTCGGCGCAGTCCTGCCCGGGCTGCTGCTGCTGGTCGGCGCACTATGTTCCCCGGCAGGTGAGCTGGACGATCCGCGATCCGTCCTATATGGTCCGCGGTCCGCCCTATATGGTCCGCGGTCCGCCCTGTATGGTCCGCCCTATATGGTCCGTGGTCCGCCCTATATGGTCCGCGGTCCGCCCTATATGGTCCGTGGTCCGCCCCCGCGTATGGGCGCCATATAGCCTCGTTGCTGGTGCGCCCTAAAACACCAAATCATCATCATATGTGGTCCGCCGTATATGGTCCGCGGTCCGTCCTATATGGTCCGCGGTCCGCCCTACATGGTCCGCCATATATGGTCCGCGGTCCGCCGTATATGGTCCGCCCTATATGGTCCGCGGTCCGTCCTATTTATTACGCGCAGCGTAATAAATTACTTTTCTTTAATAATTTATGCGCGTAATAATTTATTACGCGCAGCGTAATAAATTACTTTTCTTCGGCGGACCATATATTGGCGGTCCGCCGTATATGGTCCGCCCTATATGGTCCGCGGTCCGTCCTATTTATTACGCGCAGCGTAATAAATTACTTTTCTTTAATAATTTATGCGCGTAATAATTTATTACGCGCAGCGTAATAAATTACTTTTCTTTAAAATCGGCCCAGTAGTGGCCGAGTTATTGCCAGAATAAATTTGACGTCTCCTCTTGGCCGGTGGTGCCCTGCGCCGGTGTTCATTGCCAAAGGTCAACGACCTCCGGCTCTGATTTCACCCAGTTTTGCAGCGAAGAAACTGAGCCTAAGGCGCGTGCCGTCTGCTCGGCGCCGGCCGCGGCCCAAAATCCCGCAAAGATGCGCCCGCCACGTGCAAACCACCGAGCGCACCTCTTCCAAAATTTAATATTTCGTAGAATAGAAGAATATTCTAGAGGGACAGCATTACGCGCAGCGTAATAAATTACTTTTCTTTAAAATCGGCCCAGTAGTGGCCGAGTTATTGCCAGAATAAATTTGACGTCTCCTCTTGGCCGGTGGTGCCCTGCGCCGGTGTTCATTGCCAAAGGTCAACGACCTCCGGCTCTGATTTCACCCAGTTTTGCAGCGAAGAAACTGAGCCTAAGGCGCGTGCCGTCTGCTCGGCGCCGGCCGCGGCCCAAAATCCCGCAAAGATGCGCCCGCCACGTGCAAACCACCGAGCGCACCTCTTCCAAAATTTAATACAACAAACAGATGCACGCGTCCGACCTGCGCCCAAAATTCCACCCCCGTAGCCCGCACCGTTCCGGAGCAATAGCCCGCCAAGCGTGACTGACGCGTTACATACATACATACATACATACGGACATTTTGATTTCTGATGAAACGTCTGTACGTATGTATGTATGTATGTATGTATGTATGTAACGCGTCAGTCACGCTTGGCGGGCTATTGCTCCGGAACGGTGCGGGCTACGGGGGTGAAATTTTCGACACAAGTCGGGCGCGTGCATCTGTTTGTTGTATTAAATTTTGGAGGGGGTGCGTGCAGCGGTGTGCACGTGGCGGGCGCATCTTTGCGGAATTTCGCAGTCTTCTTATATTTCTTCTTAAAGTCCCAACCTTCGGATACGAAGGTTGGGACTTTTCAATTAAGAACAATCACTATTCTTTAGAATTGTGATTTTCTATTGAAAATCCCAACCTGAGCTACCTCTCTAGGGGGACATTTGCGTTTCTGCCGGAAATTGGGACATTTTGATCCCCGCGAAAACGGCACGGTAGAATTGCTTGCCATTTTCAGCGTTTGGTCCCGTATCGGGGAGCTACCGGCTGGCATCGGTCGCTTGAAATATAATTAACCCGTTTTGGGGTAATCGGCACGTGCATTTTCCCATAGGGTTAACATGGGGGAAAATTGGAAATTTGATTTGCGAAAAATTTCGTCAATTATATTTGCTGATATTTTTAGGGTCGGATCTCGGGCTGGCACCCCAACTGACGGTGGTAATTATTTAAAATATAATTGACAAAATTTCGGGTAATCGTCACAAACAGTTACCCCATGTTGAGCCTATGGCGAATTCGAAAAATTATTTTCAAATCGATTTTGCAAAAAATTTCCACGTTAGATTTTGAAAAAGTTTCAATATGTTGTGCACCGGGGTGTCGGCTACCACATGGTATGGGTCAGATATGGGGCGATTGAAAAGCACGTGCCACGTGCAAACGTGTTTGATGGGGTAACCTCCGGGAAAATCCGACATTGGCCAACTTGGGGTCCTATGGCGTGGAAACCACTCCACCTACCGACACCAAATCAACGCAGCCGGTGAGCAGATGAGTCCAGCTTGTCGCACTAGTGGTAACGTGGCGCACGTGCTATTGCACGTGCCGTGGCACGGGATCAATTTTGGTGCTTAAATATATTAGCATTGTGAAATGCAAGGAATGGGGGAAATAGCCGTCAGGCCGTCTGTTTTTATGATAGGGTCGATCTGAAAACGGGTATAGGCACAGAATGAAGGGGGCTAAAAAACTGCTATCTCGGATTTTTTGTAAAATGAAAAATTCGAAATTCTGGGGAAATTATATATTCGAAAGGTGAAATTTCCCTAAATTTTCCCATTTTTCGACTTCAGCCGTCCACTGTTCAGGGACGGTGACACCGGCCGGGGTCATCTTTTATATGCTGATGGCCACGTCGATGGGTCATCACGTGGTGTGAACGGTGAAGCTATCAAAGGTCCGGCACGTGCCACGTGGCCACGTGTTTGAGTCGCGTACCTCCCAGATTATCGTGTGTTTGCCGACTTGTGGCCTTATAGCACGAAAACAGCACAAGCCAGGAACACTGAAATGGTGCAATCAGTGAGGGGACAAGTCCTGCTTGCACCACCAGTGGTCACGTGGCACACGTGCAAATCTGGGCACCTCCGTTGCGGAGATATTTTATAGTGAAATGTTCAAATGTACATAACTTTGTAAGTTGAAGTCCGATTGGGCTAGAATTTGGTGGGTGGATGAATTGTTAAGCGACATGAACGAATGCGCCATGTTTGTTGCAGTGCGCCACGTTTGTCTCAAAGCGCCATTTTTGCCGCAAAGCGCAGAATGTGCGTAACCTTGTCGAACATTGGACGATTATGATGCGCTGTAATTAAGGGATGGCTGCTTAAACGGCAGATATGAATGCACCACATTTGCCGCATGGCGCCATATTTGTCTTAATGCGTCAGTGTTTGCGTTTTGCCTACGGCGGGCGTTTTTTTGCGGCGGTGTTTGCGTTTTTTTCGGTGTTTGCGTTTGACGGCGGGCGGCCGTTTTTGCGTTTTTGGCGGTGGTTGCGTTTGGCGGCGGGAGGTCGTTTTTTGCGGCGTTTTGCGGTTGGCGGCGGGCGTGCGTGCGTTGCGGGCGTTTTTTGCGGCAGTGTTTGCGTTTTTTGTGGTTTTTGTGTTTGGCGGCGGGCGGGCGGGCGATGCGGGTGTTTTTGCTGTTTGCGTTTGGCGGCGGGCGGCCGTTTTAGCGGCGGTTTGCGGCGGGCGACCGTTTTTTGCGGCGTTTTGCGGTTTGCGGCGGGCGGCCGTTTTTTGCGGCGTTTTGTGGTTTGCGGTGGGCGGCCGTTTTTCACGGCGTTTTGCGGTTGCCGGCGGCCGGCCGTTATTTGCGGTTAGCGGCGGGCGGTCGTTTTTTGCGGCGTTTAGTGGTTTGCGGCGGGCGGCCGTTTTTGCGGCGTTTTGCGGTTCGCGGCGTGCGGCCGTTTTTTGCGGCGTTTCGCGGTCGGCGGCGGGCGATGCGGGCGTTTTTTTGCGGCGGCGGTGTTTGCGTTTTTGCGGTGTTTGTGTTTTGCGGCGGACGCGCGTTTTTTTTGCGGCATTTTGTGCGTTTTTTCTGCGGTTTTCGGCGGGCGTGCGATTGTTTTTTTGCGAAGTTTGCGTTGGCGCTTTCGGCGTGCGTTTTGCGCGTTTTGCGGTGTTTGCGTTTTGCGGCGGGCGGGCGGTTTTTCACAATTAAAGTCCCAACCTTCGGATCCGCAGTGCTGTTCGATAAGCGCTGCCCGGGCCTAAAATTGAACGCAACGGGAACATATGCATTTGTAACCTTCCACGAGTGTCACATGTTTTCTTTTGAACCAATTTATGGGTTCGTCTAAATAACTTGGCAATCAGCGCTGAGGGAAATCCTCCCCCGGGCTGATGCTTGATTCCACATGCTAACCTCGGTTCCGGTTCTATGTAACTGAGTGTGTTGAGTTCAGCGAAACTGCACCGGTGTGAAGTCTCCGTGGCGGAGTCAGACGTGGCAAACACGGGACCGTAGGTAAGGCCCGCGTCACACCTGGCTGATATTTCTGTCCGCACGTCCAGAGCCGTTCGCGTTGTAAGCCCGATTGGCGGAGCTCGAACCATGTCAAACCCAGGACCGTAAATAAAGTCCGGATCACACCTGGTTGATATTTCCGGCCGTCTGTTCAGAGCCGGCGAGTCGGTGCGGCCCCGGGAAATCAGACGCTATGAACCGGCCTTTAGTTGCAGCTCAGCCCCCTGGGGTGCTGTGAAGCGGCCTTTGTCACCGGCTCACCCCGAGGGTGCGTTCGGGACCGATTAGTGGGCGTGTTCGGGACCGGGATGTCCTAATGCGTTGGCGGGGATCCTCATTGTAACTGTTTGCGGTGTCCGGTGAGTGTTCCGTGCCCGCTGTGCCGCTGTGCGAGTCTAATGTATACTGCTGCTGTGTCTGCCGTGTCTGTTGTCCGCTGTGTCCGCTGTATGCTGTGTCTGCTGTGTCTGCTGTGTCTGCTTTGTCTGCTGTCTGCTGTGTCTGCTGTCTGCTGTGTCTGCTTTGTCTGCTGTCTGCTGTCTGCTGTGTCTGCTGTCTGCTGTGTCTGCTGTCTGCTGTGTCTGTTGTCTGCTGTGTCTGCTGTCTGCTGTGTCTGCTGTCTGCTGTGTCTGTTGTATGTTGTGTCCGCTGTGTCTGCTGTCTGCTGTGTCTGCTGTCTGCTGTGTCTGCTGTCTGCTGTGTCTGCTGTCTGCTGTGTCTGCTGTCTGCTGTGTCTGCTGTCTGCTGTGTCTGCTGTCTGCTGTGTCTGCTGTCTGCTGTGTCTGCTGTCTGCTGTGTCTGCTTTGTCTGCTGTCTGCTGTCTGCTGTGTCTGCTGTCTGCTGTGTCTGCTTTGTCTGCTGTGTCTGCTGTCTGCTGTGTCTGCTGTCTGCTGTGTCTGCTGTCTGCTGTGTCTGCTGTCTGCTGTGTCTGCTGTCTGCTGTGTCTGTTGTCTGCTGTGTCTACCCTGTCTACTCTCTGTCAGTCTGCCGTCGTCTCCTGTCATGTCTGCTGCGTCTGCTCCCTCTGTTGTGCTGCGTCTGTTGTCTCTTAAATCCGTTTTTTTCTGCCGTGCTGTTCCTGTTGTGCTGTCGTCCGCTCTTCCCGGCCTGACAATGTGAGCAGCAGGGAAATAAACCGAGGTCGAGCCCCGGGGCATTCCACCCCGTCATCCAACGGGAACATCTAAGGCCAGGTCGCAAAATGAACTGGTGAAACTATTAACCCGCGCCCCGTTGGGCTCTGCCGAGCAACGCGCCTCGTTGGGGGGGGGGGGGGGCATTTTGCCCCCCCCCCTAAGATCTCGAGAACCACGCAACCTAGCGACAAGCGGCAAACGGTGTTGGATAGCCCTATCAGGGAACTACCTTGTGACCCAATTTTATTAACCCAGGTCAAACCGATGACGTCACAGGTCAGGTCAAAGGTCCAATTTTCACCGTTTACAGGCATTTCAAGAAATGCGTTGTAAAATCGAGTAAAATGCATTTCATTGAAAATCATCGATGGGGAAATGTTCTTCAAACACATATTTTGCTATTTGAGGTCACTGATACCAGGTCAGGTCACAGAGGTCAGGTCACTGGGGGTCACAATATGAAAGTGTCGTGTGATACATGTTCTATGGCCCATTTTACATGACAAATGTGATTATGTGGGTCAGGCAGCCTTTGGGGCCAGCTTAGGTCACGTTTTGGTCAAGGTCAGGTCAAGGTCAGGTCAAATAAGGTCAAATTTCAAAGTTAATATTTTTGCATAAAATGGGTATCGAATCGATGCAACTCGTCACGGGGAGTTCAATAGTGGTCTTTGTTTTGCCGTACGTGGTCTAGAATCGCTAAAAATTGAGTTCAAAAATTTGACGTCATCATTTTTGAACAGTTTTTTCGCTATAACTTGGCCAAAAAACGAGATATCGATCTGAAATTTGGTATGTATATAGAAGAGCGCAGGGACTATCACATATATTCCGATTCTTTTTCGAAATTCGGAAACATTTTGGATTTTTTTTTTGTTTTTCTTAAAAAAACAATTTTTTTATTTTTTTTGGGTCAAAAACCTAAAATTTTGAAAATTCGAGATAGCAGTTTTGTAGCGCCGCTTTTTGTCTACTAGACCATATAAAGAACTTTGAAATTGCTTGATAACTCTAGATTTGGTGAGCGTTTAAATATTGCATGTTTTTTGCTCATTTTTGCTCGAACATGACCTCAGTTTGGCCACAATAACTCCTGACTTCAGGTGACCTAAGACTTGAAATTTGGTGTGAAGGTGTCAAGTTGATTCCCGGGAAGGTACTGAAAATTTGGCGGCGCTGCGCGCCGCCGTTTTCTTGCTATTTAGGAAAAACCACAGGGGGGCCAAAATGGCCCCCCAACGGGCGAGGGTTTTAACTAATGTTGACTTTAAAATCATCCAATCGTAAGCAGCATAGCATTGCATTGGCAAGGAACGGTCTGTGTTAAACGGTTCGGCGCTCAATGTTTCAGACTAGCCGCGGAGTCCCCGGTGAGTGTGTGTGATTCGGTGGGCGCGATGGTCTCCCGCCTGACATATTATCGACCTGCTGCGGCGCTCAGTCCCGGCCACCAATACGGGGAGGGGGAAACGAGACACAAGACACAGGGGGGGAGATGGACTTTAATGGTGATTGTGGTTAGAGAGATGATAGGGCTACAGACGAGGCACAATACACGAGAGAGAGAGAGAGAGAAGAGGAGAGAGAGAGAGAGAGAGAGAGAGAGAGAGAGAGAGAGGGAGAGAGGGATAGAGGATAGGGAGAGGGAGGGAGGGAGAGGGAGAGGGAGGGAGAGGAAGGGAGGAAGGGAGAGGGAGAGGGA